>NW_025227375.1:0-20857 GCF_018294505.1 Triticum aestivum | reverse complement strand
CGCCGCCTGCCGAGCCGGACACCGCCGCCTGCCTCATCACCGCCCCGTCCAAGTCCGGCCACCGCGAGCTCCAAGTCCGGCGAGCTGCTACAGTGCGAACTCCGGCGAGCCTCGATCCGCGTGCACGATCCAGATCTGAGATCCAAAGTATCCTCCTCGGTTGACTTTCGTCTGAAACCCTAGTTTTTTATGCATTCTTTGACTCACGATATCTCCGCATCCGTAGCTCCGTTTTGGACATATGATATATCAAAATCTTCGTCTCGACATGTACATCATTTCATTCCATTGCATCATTTGCATTTGAGTTCATCTTGGTGCCCAAAATGCTGTTAGAAGGAGGCATCATGAGTTAAATTGCAGATCCGTTAGCTCATCATAGACTTTTGTCATTTTTGCCATGATTATTGTGTGCATGATATGCCTGTGAGTCTCTGGGATGAATTGTTAAGCATTTTGTCTTCTTTCTAGAGGTGCCACCCATGCATTTTTAGGATGTGTGTGGTGACTTGTGCAAGCTTGCAAAGAGGGGTACCTGAGTAATCTGTTTTTAGGGACTTAGTGATTTTCACTAAGTCTGGGATATTTTAGTTCATGATGCCATATGTTCGGCTTGTTTCCTAGTGATCCGTGCCTCTTTTGAGGATGATCAGTAAGGGAGTTTTGATATTTATGTTATGCTCTATCCATCCATGTCTTTACTTGCTATGTTGGAGCTCCCTAGGTTGAGTCAATCGAGCTCAACTTTTGCATCGTTGTGTATTTGGGCAGATCGTCAATTTGTTTGCGATTTTGCCGGTGCTATTGTTAGTGATCCATGCATGCTATGCCATTGTTCTTGCCATGTCTAGCTAGCATTTTGTGCCTTCTTTATGGATATATGCTTGCCTTGCCATGACTTGCACCGTAGTGAGTGCATCGAGCTCGTGTACATGCCTTCGTGAGTTATAATTTCAGCATGTCTCAGTTTTCACTAAGTCTGAAAACTGATTGTGTTTCATCTATGTTCGTGTGCTCGTTAGAGTATTTTGTGAACCCTTTTGGCCCCAGGTCACTTTGGGTGTTTTGTTAAGCTTGTTGAGTAGCTCCATGCCATGTTCTTACTTGTCATGTTCAGGTTATGTATCATGTTGTTTTGCTGCTCCGAAGAGAGCATCGTGGTCTGAAATTTCAGACTAGTGTTAATTTCACTAAGTCTGAAATCTGTTTTGCATATTCATTTTTGCCATGCTTGTTTGAACCTCATAATGGATGAATTTGGATATGGCTCAGTGCTAGTGTTTTGATAAGCATCTTGTGTACATCCCTGCCATGTATTTTGTTTTCATGTTTGGTGGCTGTAGCATGTTCATTTCGTTGCATTTAGGAGCCTACTTGCTGTAAATCGCAGATCGGTTCGTTTCGTAAACGATTGCCATTTGCAAACCGTAGCTCCGATTCCTATGATCTTTATATCGTTTTCAGGTGATTTCATCCCCTCTATCCAGTGGAACACTTGGTTTTCCAAGTTGAGGCCAGGTTCATGCATTTCCTGTCACGTCTTGCATTTTGCATCCCGCATCGCATCCCGCATAGCATACCATCTTTGCATATTATTGGTTGACCTTGCACGTGGTTGATTGTATCCTTGTTGCTTGTTTGTGTTGTTGGGTAGAGCCGGGAGACGAGTTTGCTAACGAGGAGCCCGTTGAGTTTGCTTTTGAGGATCCAGTCAACTCTGACAACTGTGCAGGCAAGATGATCATACCCTCGAAATCACTACTATCTTTGCTATGCTAGTTTGCTCGCTCTTTTGCTTTGCCAATGCTACGATGCCTACCACTTGCTTGTTAGCCTCCCAATTGCCATGATTGAGCCTCTAACCCACCATTGTCCTAGCAAACCGTTGATTGGCTATGTTACCGCTTTGCTCAGCCCTTCTTATAGCGTTGTTAGTTGCAGGTGAAGATTGGAGTCGTTCCTCGTTGGAACATTTATTTACTTGTTGGGATATCATTATATTGCCATGTTATCTTATTGCATCTATATACTTGGTAAAGGGTGGAAGGCTCGGCCTCTCGCTTAGTGTTTTGTTCCACTCTTGCCGCCCTAGTTTCCGTCATATCGGTGTTATGTTCCCGAATTGTTGCGTCCCTTACGCGGTTGGGCTATAATGGGAACCCCTTGATAGTTCGCCTTGATTAAAGCTTTTCTAGCAATGCCCAACATTGGTTTTACCATTTGCCATCTACCCCCTTTTTCCCTTGGGTTTCCGGAGCCCGAGGGTCATCTTATTTTAACCCCCCCGGGCCAGTGCTCCTCTGAGTGTTGGTCCGAAACGTCAGCCGCCGGTGGCTACCAGGGGCAACTCTGGGCTGGCCTACCGGAAGTTTAGACAATCTGAGTGTGCCCTGAGAAAGAGATATGTGCAGCTCCTATCGGGATTTGTCGGCACATTCGGGCGGTGTTGCTGGGCTTGTTTTAACCTGTCGAATCGTCTTGTTGTACCGAGATACCGAGTCTGATCGGTGTGTCTTGGGTGGAGGTCTATTCCTTCGTTGACCGTGAGAGCTTGTTATGGGCTAAGTTGGGATCCCCCTGCAGGGATTGATCTTTCGAAAGCCGTGCCCGTGGTTATGGGCAGATGGGAATTTGTTAATGTCCGGTTGTAGATAACTTGAACCTTAATTAATTAAAATGAATCAACTGAGTGTGTTGCCGTGATGGCCTCTTCTCGGCGGAGTCCGGGAAGCGGACACGGTGTTGGAGTTATGTTTGCGCAGGTTGCTCTCTAGTTTCCCGCTCGTGCTTTGCCTCCTCTTCTCGCTCTCTTTTGCGAATAAGTTAGCCACCACATATGCTAGTCGCTTGCTGCAGCTCCACTTACATTACCCCTTTCCTACCCATTAAGCTTAAATAGTCTTGATCGCGAGGGTGCGAGATTGCTGAGTCCCTGTGGCTCATAGATTACTATTACACCAGATGCAGGGACAGATGATACAGCTCCGGATGGCGCGCTCGAGCTCAAGTGGGAGTACGATGAGGACTCTCAGCGTTACTATGTGTCTTTTCCTGATGATCAGTAGTGGTGCCCAGTCGGGGTTAGATTCAGGGCCTTGTCGCATGTTGGGGGTCTTTTCTATTTTGGCGCCGTAGTCGGGCCATGAGTGATTTGTATGATGGATGTTATTTATGTACTTTGATGTGACGTGGCGAGTGTAAGCCAACTATGTTCCTCCCCTTTATATTATTTATGTACATGGGATGTGTGATGATTTCCCGACTTGCGACATTGCTTTCAATGCGGTTATGCCTCTAAGTCGTGCTTCGACACGTGGGAGATATAGCCGCATCGAGGGCGTTACAGTTGAAACAAGGCCTAGGGTTCATACTTTCACTAGTGCAAGTTCTCTCAACAATAATAACATAATTGGATCACATAACTATCCCTCAACATGCAACAAAGAATCACTCCAAAGTCACTAATAGCGGAGAACGAACGAAGAGATTATGGTAGGGTACGAAACCACCTCAAAGTTATTCTTTCCAATCAATCAATTGGGCTATTCCTATAAGTGTCACAAACAGCCCTAGAGTTCGTACTAGAATAACACCTTAAGACACAAATCAACCAAAACCCTAATGTCAGCTAGATACTCCATTGTCACCTCAAGTATCCGTGGGTATGATTATCCGATATGCATCACACAATCTCAGATTCATCTATTCAACCAACACATCGAACCTCAAAGAGTGCCCCAAAGTTTCTACCGGAGAATCACGATGAAAATGTGTGCCAACCCCTATGCATAGGTTCATGGGCGGAACCCGCAACTTGATCACCAAAACATACATCAAATGAATCATGTGATATCCCATTGTCACCACAGATACGCACGGCAAGACATACATCAAGTGTTCTCAAATCTTTAAAGACTCAATCCGATAATATAACTTTGAAGGGGAAACTCAATCCATTACAAGAGAGTAGAGGGGGAGAAGAAACATAAGATCCAACTCTAATAGCAAAGCTCACGATACATCAAGATCGTATCACCTCAAGAACACGAGAGAGAGAGAGAGAGATCAAACACATAGCTACTAGTACATACCCTCAGCACCGAGGGAGAACTACTCCCTCCTCGTCATGGAGAGCACCGGGATGATGAAGATGGCCACCGGAGAGGGATTCCTCCTCCGGCAGGGTGCCGAAACGGGTCTAGATTGGCTTTCGGTGGCTACGGAGGCTTCTGGAGGCGGAACTCCCGATCTATTGTGCTCCCCGATCGTTTTAGAGTATATGGATATATATAGGTGGAAGAAATACAATAGGGGAGCCACGAGGGTGGAGGGCGCGCCCCTACCTCGTGGCTTCCTTGTTGATCCCCTGACGTGCACTCCAAGTCTCTCGTATTGCTTTCTTTCCAAAAATAACTTTTCCGAAGGTTTCATTCCGTTTGGACTCTGTTTGATATTCCTTTTCTTCGAAACCCTAAAACAAGGAAAAAACAGAAACTGGCACTGGCACTGGGCTCTAGGTTAATAGGTTAGTCCCAAAAATCATATAAAATAGCATATAAATGCATATAAAACATCCAAGGTTGATAATATAATAGCATGGAACAATCAACAATTATAGATACGTTGGAGACGTATCATCCCCTTCTGTCACTGGGATCGAGCACCGCAAGATTGAACCCAAAGTTAAGCACTTCTCCCATTGCAAGAAAAACCAATCTAGTTGGCCAAACCAAATCGATAGTTCGAAGAGACTTGCAAAGATATCAAATCATGCATATAAGAATTCATAGGAGATTCAAATAATATTCATAGATAACCTGATCATATATCCACAATTCATCGGATCTCGGCAAACACACCACAAAAAGAGTATTACAACGAATAGATCTCCAAGAACATCGAAGATAACATGGTATTGAGAATCAAAGAGAGAGAAGAAGCCATCTAGATACTAGCTGTGGACACATAGGTCTGTGGTAAACTACTCACGCTTCATCGGAGAGGCAATGGTGTTGATGTAGAAGCCGTCCGTGATCGAATCCCCCTCCGACAGGATGCCGGAAAAGGCCCCTAGATGGGATCTCATGGGTACAGAAGGTTGCGACGGTGGAAAAGTGTTTTTGTGGCTCTCCTAGTAGGTTTTGGAATATTTGAGAATATATATGCGGACGAAATAGGTCGGTAGAGTCACGAGGGGCCCACAAGGGTGGGGGGCGCGCCCTCCGTCACTGTGGCCACCTCGTGGCTTTCCTAACGTGCACTCCAAGTCCTCTAGATGTCTTCTGGTCTAAGAAACATCATCGCAAAAGTTTCATTCCGTTTGGACTCCGTTTGGTATTCTTTTTCTGCGAAACTCTAAAACAAGGAAAAAACAGGAACTGGCACTGGGCTCTAGTTTAATAGGTTAGTCCCAAAAATCATATAAAATAGCATAATAGTGCATATAAAACCGAAAATCCATTTCTGCACCCGAGCTCATCTGCACCCGCGTCGACGAAAAAAATCAAAACAAATACTAGAAAAATTCAAAAAAATCCAAATAAAATTTGTGTGATAGACATTTTGATGCGTGAGGCCCGCTCCAAATTTCAAGTCATTTGGACATATGAGAAGCTCTCAGCAAAAAATACAAATTGGGGGTCTGTAAAAATGTTTACTGTTCATGTACTGTTTTGGTTCGATTTGTCTTTTTTGCTGAGAGCTTCTCATATGTCCAAATGACTTGAAATTTGAGGCGGGCCTCATGCATCAAATTGTCTACCATACAAATTTTATTTGGAATTTTTTGAATTTGTTTGAAGTTTTTATGAATTCTTTTCTAACCGGGTGTAGATGAGCCTGGGCACCAAAACGCCCTACTCATATAAAACATCCAAAACAGATAATATAATAGCATGGAACAATCAAAAATTATAGATACGTTGGAGACAGATCAAGGTCTTGAAGCTTCGGCCGAAGTGTGTATTGGATGCGATGACAACTATATGCCAGGTGTTTGGTGACTTGCAACAGCGGCCTCGCCAAGTGGGGGCGGCAACACTAGTGGACTGCATTTTTGCTGGTACTCCTCGAGCATCGAGTCTCAATTCCCAGGGTGAAAACCCAAGGTCTCGACCAGATTTGTTGTACTTGGCAATGGCCTTGTTGAAAGCATTGTTTTTGGGTGAACTCAAAAATTTTCCAGGGTGAAAACCCACGATCTTCGATCGGGCAATGACAACGCTTGTGTATTGTTTCCTTCTTGGGGGCATTGTTTTTGGATACTTTTTTTTGTAATCTGGGCATTGTCTTTGGTGGTGGTTAGAGTCCTGCTGATGCTTGTGATTGATCACCATGGCAGGGTATTTTTATTTTTTTCTTTTTATTTTCTTTTTTGGCTGTCTGTATCCTTGATGTCTTTGGAGATCTTATTGGTAGAGAGGCCGTGTGTAATTGGAGGCTTGGGGTTCCACGACCTTGATCTATTCACTTATGCAAAGTTTGCTAAACATACATGGCTATTTCTATCTAGATAGCTCATGTACGAGGGTCCTTCATGGAAGATACCATGAAATGAGATTCTTTTTTTTCAAATGCAGGTTCCCGCATAGTGCATAGCTAGCTTGGCGTGCTAATCTGAAAGGGCAAGAAGGTTTGAAGGAGGGTATGCCATGACAAATTGGGAATGCACATACTACAGAGATACGACGTGATAAATGGGTGCAGGGCACGCCGCTAATGAAACGGAATTTTTGATGTGGAATGCTACCTAACATATTTATCCATGTAGTTCTCTTTATTCTGGCAAGAATATTCAGATCCAGAAGATTCAATAAAAAAGTTTAATATTGACATAAAAATAATAATACTTCAAGCATAATAACTAAGCAATCATGTCTTCTCAAAATAACATGGCCAAAGAAAGTTCATCCCAACAAAATCATATAGTTTGGTCATGCTCCATTTTCGTCACACAAGAATGCTCTCATCATGCACAACTCCGATGACAAGCCAAACAATTGTTTCATACTTTAGTAATCTCAAACTTTTTTCAACTTTCACGCAATACATGAGCGTGAGCCATGGATATAGCACTATGGGTGGAATAGAATATAATGAGGGGGTTATGTGGAGAAGACAAAAAAGAGAAAGTCTCACATCGACGCGGCTAATCAATGGGCTAGGGAGATGCCCATCAATTCTCGTGAGCGCTAAAGTTTCTGTTTTTTATAGTATGATCGCAAAGACTTTCCCCAAGTCTTCCCAACGGTTCTACTTGGCACAAACACTAACTAAAACATAAAAAATCAATCATAACAGAGGCTAGATAAACTATTTATTGCTAAACAGGAGCAAAAAGCAAGGAACAAAAATAAAGTTGGGTTTCCTCCCAACAAGCGCTATCGTTTAACGCCCCTAGCTAGGCATGATGATTTCAATGATGCTCACATAAAAGATAAGAATTGAAACATAAAGAGAGCATCATGAAGCATATGACTAGAACATTTAAGTCTAACCCACTTCCTATGCATAGGGATTTTATGAGCAAACCATTGTCACCTCAAGTATCTGTGGGTATGATTATACGATATGCATCACACAATCTCAGGTTCATCTATTCAACCAACACATAGAACCTCAAAGAGTGCACCAAAGTTTCTACCGAAGAATCACGACGAAAACGTGTACCCTATGCGTAGGTTCATGGGCGGAACCCGCAAGTTGATCACCAAAACATACATCAAGTGAATCACGTGATATCCCATTGTCATCACAGATACGCACGGCAAGACATACATCAAGTGTTCTCAAATCTTTAAAGGCTCAATCTGATAAGATAACTTCGAAGGGGAAACTCAATCCATTACAAGAGAGTAGAGGGGGAGAAGAAACATAAGCTACAACTATAATAGCAAAGCTCGCGATACATCAAGATCGTATCACCTCAAGAACACGAGAGAGAGAGAGAGATCAAACACATAGCTACTGGTACATACCCTCAGCCCCGAGGGAGAACTACTCCCTCCGCGTCATGGAGAGCACCGGGATGATGAAGATGGCCACCGGAGAGGGATTCCCCCTTCGGCAGGGTGCCAGAACGGGTCTAGATTGGCTTTCAGTGGCTACGGAGGCTTCTGGCGGTGGAACTCCCGATCTATTGTGCTCCCCGATCGTTTTAGGGTATATGGGTACATACAGGCGGAAGAAATACATCAGGGGAGCCACGAGGGGCCCACGAGGGTGGAGGGCGCGCCCAGGGGGTGGGCGCGCCCCCCTGCCTTGTGGCTTCCTCGTTGATTCCCTGACGTGCACTCCAAGTCTCCCGTATTGCTTTCTTTCCAAAAACAACTTTTCCGAAGGTTTCATTCCGTTTGGACTCCGTTTGATATTCCTTTTCTTCGAAACCCTAAAACACGGAAAAACAGAAACTCGCACTGGGCTCTAGGTTAATAGGTTAGTCCCAAAAATCATATAAAATAGCATAAAGATGCATATAAAACATCCAAGGTTGATAATATAATAGCATGGAACAATAAAAATTATAGATACGTTGGAGACGTATCAGCATCCCCAAGCTTAATTCCTGCTCGTCCTCGAGTAGGTAAAAGATAAAAACAGAATTTTTGATGTGGAATGCTACCTAACATATTTATCCATGTAGTTCTCTTTATTGTGGCAAGAATATTCAAATCCATAAGGTTCAAGACAAAAGTTTAATAGTGACATAAAAAATAATAATACTTCAAGTATACTAACTAAGCAATCATGTCTTCTCAAAATAACATGGCCAAAGAAAGTTCATCCCTACAAAATCATATAGTTTGGCCATGCTCCATTTTCGTCACACAAGAATGCTCTCATCATGCACAACCCCAATGGCAAGCCAAGCAATTGTTTCATACTTTAGTAATCTCAAACTTTTTTCAACTTTCACGCAATACATGAGCGTGAGCCATGGATATAGCACTATGGGTGGAATAGAATATAATGAGGGGGTTATGTGGAGAAGACAAAAATGTGAAAGTCTCACATCGACGCGGCTAATCAATGGGCTAGGGAGATGCCCATTAATTGATGTCAATGCAAGGATTAGGGATTGCCATGCAACGGATGCACTAGAGCCATAAATGTATGAAAGCTCAACAAAAGAAACTAAGTGGGTGTGCATCCAACTTGCTTGCTCACGAAGACCTAGGGCACTTGAGGATGCCCATTGTTGGAATATACAAGCCAAGTTCTATAATAAAAAATTCCCACTAGTATATGAAAGTGACAAAACAAGAGACTCTCTATCATAAAGATCATGGTGCTACTTTGAAGCACAAGTGTGGAAAAAGGATAGTAGCATTGTCCCTTTTATTTTTTTATTTTTTTTATTTTTTATCTGGCCTTTCTTTTCTTTTTTGGCCTTTCTTTTCTTTTTTTGGGGGGGCTTCCCTTTTTTTATTTGGCCTTTCTCTTCCTCTTTTGGGACAATGCTCTATTAATGATGATCATCACACTTCTATTTATTTACAACTCAAAGATTACAACTCGATACTAGAACAAGATATGACTCTATATGAATGCCTCCGGCGGTGTACTGGGATATGCAATGAACCAAGAGTGACATGTATGAAATAATTATGAACGGTGGCTTTGCCACAAATACTATGTCAACTACATGATCATGCTAAGCAATATGACAATGATGAATGTGTCATGATAAACAGAATGGTGGAAAGTTGCATGGCAATATATCTCGGAATGGCTATGGAAATGCCATAATAGGTAGGTATGGTGGCTGTTTTGAGGAAGATATAAGGAGGTTTATGTGTGAAAGAGTGTATCATATCACGGGGTTTGGATGCACCAGCGAAGTTTGCACCAACTCTCAATGTGAGAAAGGGCAATGCACGGTACCGAAGAGGCTAGCAATGATGGAAGGGTGATAATGCATATAATCCATGGACTCAACATTAGTCATAAAGAACTCACATAATTATTGCAAAAATCTACAAGTCATCAAAAACCAAGCACTACACGCATGCTCCTAGGGGGATAGATTGGTAGGAAAAGACCATCGCTCGTCCCCGACCGCCATTCATAAGGAGGACAATCAAAGAACACCTCATGTTTCAAATTTGTTACATAACGTTTACCATACGTGCATGCTACGGGACTTGCAAACTTCAACACAAGTATTTCTCAAATTCACAACTACTCAAATAGCACAACTTTAATATCACTATCTCCATATCTCAAAACAATCATCAAGTATCAAACTTCTCTTAGTATTCAATGCACTTATATGAAAGTTTTTATTATATCCCTCTTGGATGCCCATCATATTAGGACTAAATTCATAACCAAAGCAAATTACAATGCTGTTCTAAAGACTCTCAAAATAATATTAGTGAACCACGAGAGTTCATCTATTTCTACAAAATAAAACCACCACCGTGCTCTAAAAAGATATAAGTGAAGCACTAGAGCAAATGACAAACTACTCTGAAAGATGTAAGTGAAGATCAATGAGTAGTCGAATACTTATGCAACTATGTGAAGACTCTCCCACTTAATAATTTCATATCTTGATACTTTATTCAAACAGAAAGCAAAACAAAATGAAATAAAATGACGCTCCAAGCAAAACACGTAACATGTGGTGAATAAAAATATAGCTCCAAGTAAAGTTACCGATGAACGAAGACGAAAGAGGGGATGCCTTCCGGGGCATCCCCAAGCTTAGGCTTTTGGTTGTCCTTGAATATTACCTTGGGGTGCCTTGGGCATCCAAAAGCTTAGTCTCTTGCCACTCCTTATTCCATAATCCATCAAATCTTTACCCAAAACTTGAAAACTTCACAACACAAAACTTAAAATAGAAAACTCGTGAGCTCCGTTAGCGAAAGAAAATAAAACACCACTTCAAGGTACTGTAATGAACTCATTATTTATTTATATTGGTGTTAAACCTACTGTATTACAACTTCTCTATGGTTTATAAACTATTTTACTAGCCATAGATTCATCAAAATCAGCAAACAACACACGAAAAACAGAATCTGTCAAAAACAGAACAGTCTGTAGTAATCTGTAACTAACGCAAACTTCTGGAGCCCCAAAAATTCTAAAATAAATTGCTGGACGTGAGGAATTTATCTATTAATCATCTGCAAAAATAATTAACCAAATAGCACTCTCCAATAAAAAAATGTCAGCAATTCTTGTGAGCGCTAAAGTTTCTGTTTTTTACAGCATGATCGCAAAGACTTTCCCCAAGTCTTCCCAACGGTTCTAACATAAAAACTCAATTATAACAGAGGCTAGATAAATTATTTATTGCTAAACAGGAGCAAAAAGCAAGGAACAAAAATAAAGTTGGGTTTCCTCCCAACAAGCGCTATCGTTTAACGCCCCTAGCTAGGCATGATGATTTCAATGATGCTCACATAAAAGATAAGAATTGAAACATAAAGAGAGCATCATGAAGCATATGACTAGAACATGTAAGTCTAACCCACTTCCTATGCATAGGGATTTTGTGAGCAAACAACTTATGGGAACAATAATCAACTAGCATAGGAGGGCAAAACAAGCATAACTTCAAAACTTTAAGCACACAGAGAGGAAACTTGATATTATTGCAATTCCTACAAGCATATGTTCCTCCCTCATAATAATTTTCAGCAGCATCATGAATGAATTCAAAAATATAACCAGCACCTAAAGCATTCTTTTTATGATCTACAAGCATAGAAATTTTATTACTCTCTACACTAGCAAAATTCTTCTCATTCGGAATAGTGGGAGTATCATAAGAAACTCGAATACTATAAATTGTTTCCACATTAAAAGAGTAATGTTCAGAAAAGGGGTAACCATAATCATGACAAGTTTTATAAATATAATCACCACTTTTTATAGCATAAGTATCATCACAATAATCATCATAAGTAGGAGGCATGCTATCATCATTATAACACTACAGGAATCAGCTACTTTGCCGTCTGCCACGGCTGACGGCAAAGGCCTGAACGGCGGACGGCAAAGGCCTTTGCCGTCAGCCGCGGACGGCAAAAGGCTCCAGCAACGTAGGATCCGATAAACAGTTTCTTTGCCGTCTGCTACTGACGGCAAAGTGTTTGCCGTCTGCGGCGGACGGCAAAGAGAGCGCGGCAGACGGCAAAGAGAGCGGACGGCAATAACTGCGCTGTCAGTCCGTTAAGTGGCTAACGGCAGGCCTTTGCCGTCCGCCGCTGACGGCAAACTTTGGAAGGCCTTTGCCGTCCGCCGTGTGATGTCAGCTGACGTCACTACACGGCAGGCCTTTGTCGTCCGCCTCTGACGGCAAACTTTGGAAGGCCTTTGCCGTCTGCCACTGTAGGCAAACTAACCAAATTGGTCAGCCTCCCAGGAAGCACAGCTGCCTGCCACGTGGCCTCTTTGCCGTCCGCTGCTGATGGCAAAGAGCCCTTTGCCGTCGGTGGCTGACGGCAAAGAGCCTGTATATTGTCTCTTTTTTTTCTGTTTTTTCTTAATCCAACAATTTTCACAGCAAATATATCACATATTTAACAACAAACATATCCAGCACACATATCACATATCCAGCACATAATTCCATATACATATATATAACATAGCAAAGTTTCATCAACATATATAACAAGTTCCATCCATACACATTGTTCCATATACATATTACATAGCAAAGTTTCATCAACATAGCAAGTTCTATCATAGCAAGCTAGATACAATGCAAAGTTTTAACAAAGAAAAAGCAAGCACTCCATCCTAGCAAGCTAGCTTCCATGAAGTGAGTGAAATCTGCAAAATGGTAAATGTGAAGTTAGAAATTGGTGAATAGAACAAGAAGAAGACTATAACAAGAAGTATATGTCATTTATGACCTAACTTAGGTGGAATGGATCATTTATGAGCTAACTTAGGTGGAATGGATCATTTATGAGCTAACTAAGTTGAAATGGGTTGTTTATGAGCTAACTTAGTTGGAATGTATCATTTATGAGCTAACATAGTTGAAATGGGTCGTTTATGAGCTAACTAAGGTGAAGGGCATCATTTTTGAGCTAACTAAGGTGAAATGGATCGTTTTTGAGCTAACTAAGGTGAAATGAATCGTTTTTGAGCTAACTAAGGTAAAATGGATCGTTTTTGAGCTAACTTAGTTGAAATGGGTCATTTATGAGCTAACTAAGGTGAAATGCCACGTTTCTGAACTAACTAAGGTGAAATGGATCGTTTTTGAGCTAACTAAGGTGAAATGGATCGTTTTTTAGCAAACTTAGGTGAAATGGATCATTTAAGAGCTAATTTAGGTGAAATGGATCGTTTTTGAGCTAACTAAGGTGAAATGGATCATTTTTGAGCAAACTTAGGCGAAATGGATCATTTAAGAGCTAATTTAGGTGAAATGGATCGTTTTTGAGCAAACTTAGGTGAAATGGATCATTTAAGAGCTAATTTAGGTGAAATGGATCGTTTTTAGCTAACTTAGGTGAAATGGATCGTTTAGGAGCTACTCTAGGTAAATTGGGTCATTTTAGAGCTAACTTGGATAAACTGGATCATTTATAAGCTAACCTAGGTAAGATGGGTCATTTTGGAGCTAACTTAGGTAAAATGAATCGTCTATGAGCTAACTAAGCTAATTATGCAATTTTTGACATAAGTAAGCTAAGTACAGATCGTTTTAGAGCTAACTTAGGTAAAATGGATGGTTTTGGAGGTCAGTAAGCTTATTAAGTCATTTTGGAGGAGAAGAAGCTAAGTCTAGGTCATTATGGTAAGCATTGGAGGAAATAAAGCTAAGTCTAGGTCTTTATGCATGTGTTAAGCAAAACACTAGATAAACTTACCAAGATCCAGGAGGTGTAGGAGCGGGGTGGCTCGTGTCGGTAGCTGGAGAAGGATCGTGCGATGCTTGTCTGGAGTTACGCTGCACCAAAGATCATTTCCAATGTCTTGTTAGCATGATGACACTCAAATGTTAAGACTAGCAAGTAATGTCAATTCAAATAAAACTCACCGTGGTCCCAGGAGCAATCACTGGCATCGGCGGAGCGGTCTGACCTGTCTTCTCACACACAGACTGCACATTTGGTTTTGACGACTCAGTCATACTAGTTAGTAATGAGACAAACACTACATGAATGTTTTGGCTAATCTGCAGAAGAAACTTACCACAAGGAGCTCGTACATGGCCTCTCCTCCTCCATCATCTTTGTCGTCCTCTCCTCCAACTCCCGCTGCCTCTCCGCCGCCTCCGCCAGAAGTTTCTCCGTTCTATCTCTCTCACTCTGTATAGCAGCCTGCAACACCACTCACATGACCATTTGTAATCATTGATGGAAGCGCACACAATGTAATGGAGAAAGATAACTGAGTACGTATCACTAACCTTGATGGCGAGTTGCACTGGCCGTTCACGAGGCCTTATCTCAGGAGCGGAGCTCGACTGGCACGCCTTGATCTCCGGGAGAGTGCTAGGACAACGGATAAGTCCATCTCCAATGGCTATGGAGCCATGGGACCTCCCGCCACCAGATATCATCAACAGCTCTGGATCAATGGGACCCTGGCTCGGGTTAAAGTCCTCCCCTTTCCTCGCCTTCCCCTCATCTCTATATCTCACGAGCTTGTTGTGGGAGGAGATGTTGGTGAAGTTGTTTGCATCATCGAGGTCAGACTGAGAGAAAGCCTTGACTTCCTTGAAAGAGGCAGTGTGGGCCATGGCATACAGGTCGTACACCTCTGGCACCTTATCCGCCTTATTGTAGCGTGCCTGAAAGAGAGAAACAATGAAAATTAGTAATTAAAGGGCTCAAGCTAGCATGATGAATGAATTGCATGAATCATGAAGCAAACCACATACCCAGTTGCGCCCGAACTGATATAATTTGGAGCTGCCTTGATGGTGTGGCACACCTTCCATTTGGGCACGTTTGTCCTTGGCCTCCTTGTGGAGGGCTAGCCATCGTTGTGAGCACCACTTATCGACCAACACCTCCCAACAATCCATCCGATCCGCACACCATCTCGGAGGCGCCTAAGTTAGCAAATAGAAACTTGAGCGCTACGGCTAAGAATTACTAAATGAAGGAACTTAAGTAGAGAAGGCCTTAAGAATTACCTTCATGTACTGCTCCTTACTCAGGAACTTATCGCGGCACGCCGGCTTGGTCTTCTTGATACCACGCAAGGCGTAGTAGTCTCGAACAGCCTGCACCCGAGCCTCGTGCCTTAAGTTCTGGAGTAGGCGCTTGCAGACGTTCTCGATAACATGTGCCGCGTCCTCCTCGTATCCCTCCTCACACCTGTAGAATGTCTGCAATCAAATGAGACAATGTTGATTAGTACAATTAATAACTAGCTAGTTGAAGATTTTTAAATGTGTAAAGGAGAAATTACCCAGAACTTTCTGATCACCATGTCTGCCCTCGTGTGGCACACAACACCGTCGATAATCTCATTTGGCGGGGCCGGGGCAGCCACGTAGTGCTCCCAGCTCAATCCAAGCTCTGGAAGACGACCCTCACCAGGCAACGTGACAAACCCCGGGAAGTTTTGCCGGCAAAGAACTCCAAGGACGGAGTTGGGCCGGCGGACACTATGATGGTGGTCCCAACCCCTGCAGCATGACAAGGCCAACGCATTAGTTATTTGAAAAAACGTGAATGCACAAGGTACAAAAATATTAAATGCACTTACATACCTCTCCCCATTAGGGAAAATCAACCACCTCTGCTCGCGGGTCACCGGCACGGACGGGAGCCGTGTAGCACCACGCTGGTAGACGGTGCCCCCCTCCTCCTCAAGATCAGTCGGCTCCCCGCCATCATCAGCATGGCCAATCGGCTCCTCGGGCTGATCCGGCCAGGTACCCCATCTGGACGTGTGCTCCTCCGGGGTCACGTGGGCCGAAGACCCATGGACCGGAGGCTCGTGGACCGGAGTCCGTGTAGACTCCTCCTCGGACGAGTCCACCCTAGCAGTCACGTGCTCGGGTGAAACGGCCGGGGGTGGCGGCGAGGAAGGCACCGTAGCAGTCACCCTACCTCCTCTCCCACGACCACGTGCCCCACCTCCTCTCTTCCTACCTCGTCCATTGCTGGGCACCGCGGTCGACGAAGAAGGGCCCGGCGGTGTGGCCATACTGTCCAGCAACGCTCGGCGGAGAGGTGCGTCTGGAATGGAAGACCTCAGACCACGCTCCCGACCAGCGCCCACCATCTTTCAACACCTGCCATGACAAACAGTAAACGAAATTAGTACAACATAAAAAAAGACCGACATGAATAATAATATGTGTATCACTTAAGTGTATCATCATCAAGTACAACATAAAAAAATGTAATACCTGACACTACTAATAATCTCGATCAGTATCATCAATAAATGCATAATCATCATCATCACTATAATCAATGACGGGCTCATAGGGTTCATTGGCATCAACATGTGCAAGGCCACCTTGACGTAATCGGTCAAGCATTGACAGGTCATCCGCAGCAGTAACCTCTTCTTGTTCCGGCTCTTCTTGTTCCTCCTCTGGGGTGATGTCGGATTCATTGTCGCTGTCTACTTCAATGTTTTGGGGTGAAGTATAGCGGTTCTTGAAACACTTTTTGGAAAGACGTGTCTCTTGGAAGAATTCTCCTTCATATGTGTCTGGGTTAATGTGAGGTTCATAATCCTCTTCCTTTGGGGGAGAAAGTCTAGCACGTGGCGGCACTTCATAAACGACATCCCAACCTTTCAGATTTGGATTAGTTTGGCAGGCCCACGGTAGATAGAATACTTGGGTCGCCTGTTGAGCCATAATATAGAAATCAGGAACATCTAAATGAGTGCTTTGGTTGATTTCAACTAGCCCTACATGTTCATGAGTCCTTCTAGTCTCCTTCGGCTGAAACCAATAACATTTGAAGACTACGACATTCGGTGGGTTTTCACCATAGAACAGAAGTTCATAAATTGCTTCAACTCTCCCATAATACTCGGTACCTCCTTCGCCGATAGCAGATACACAACAATTTGTTGACTTTCGGTCTGCCATAGATAGCTCTTTGCCATAGGTACGAAAGCGATACCCGTTGATGTCGTACTTGTCAAATGAACGGACCTTATAGTCAAAACCATTAGCGACTTGTCTCAATTCGGCGTCCATAGACTCTGAATTAGCCTACAGGTTTAATATGAAAGGATTGTTGCATTATGCACAAATTAGCGAATGAAATGAAATTGTCTAATAGAAATTACCGTTTGTTTGAACCAAGAGATGAAACCGGGATAGCCACCTCCTTGCTTTGCGAGAAGCTCATACTCTTCGACGGAATCCTTTTGGATCTCCGCTCCATACGAGAATATGGTGACGTATCGACTGTATGACATATCCAGGAATAAGAGTAGTTCAAAGGAAATAGAAGTTGCGAAACAATGTACCGAGAACTTACTCGATGTACGGCCACACTTCTACCAGGTTGTTGAAGATATACAACGAAATGGTCCGCCATTCTTCGTTATCCAAAGATACTGGATGTGAAACACTAGCTGGTGCGAGATTCCCTTTGAATAGGCTGAGGTTGGATCCACCCTTTTTAGGCTCGTCAGCATTGTACTGAGGCTTCGGATTATGCAAATGACGATTTTTGGCTTCGTAGTGCGCTGTTACGAAGTTTGCCGCCTCCTCTGTAATGAATGCCTCAGCCATCGATGCTTCAATTCTACGTTTATTTTTACATTTTTCTCGAAGCGTCTTCTGCATCCTCTCAGTTGGGTAGCACCAACGATTTTGCACAGGCCCCCCCAATCTTGCCTCGGTCGGGAGATGCAAAATCAAATGCTGCATTGGATTAAAGAAGCCCGGTGGAAAGATCTTCTCTAACTTGCAGATCAACTCCGGCGCCAACTCTTTCATTTCTTCTAGCACGCCAGGCGATTGTTCTTTCGCACAAAGAACACGGAAGAAATAGCTGAGTTCTGCCAGTACTAGCCATTCATCCTCAGGGATGAAGCCACGCAACATCACCGGCATTACCCGCTCAATCCATATGTGCCAATCATGACTCTTGAGACCAAATATCTTCAGTTTATCAAGATTTGCTCCCCTCTTTAGATTCGCTGCATACCCATCGGGGAACATCAACTGTTGTTGCACCCACAAGAGAATTTCCCTCATAGCTGGCCTTCCAAGATTGAACCATGCCTTTGGCTTCGTCCAGTTCTGCTTTCCTTTCGGTTCTTTCATGTTTTGTAACGGCCTATCACATAGCGCCTCCAGATCGACTCTAGCCTTAGTATTATCCTTTGACTTCCCATCTATGCCAAACAATGTACCAAAAAGTGCCTCGGCCATATTCTTCTCAGTGTGCATCACATCGATGTTGTGTGGGCAAAGGAGGTCTTTGAAGTAAGGCAGATCCCATAAGCATGTTTTGTGAGTCCACGCGTGCTTAGTATTATACCCCTTGAAGTACCCTGGACGTTGTGGATCTGGCTCGAGAGCGTTTAACTAATCCAGGGTCTGTTGGCCTGTCAATGCAGGTGGTGCAGAGTTTTTGACAACTCTACCCCTAATGAAGTTCTTCTTGTCTTTCCTGAACTTATGGCGAGGATCCTGGAACTGTCTATGCATGTCGAAGCAAGAAAACTTGCGACCGGCCTGAAGCCAACGAAACTCAAGAGCTCCCTTGCATGTGGGGCACGAGAACCTTCCATGCACACACCAGCCAACGAATAGCACATACGCCGGCAAGTCATGCGTCGAGTACATGTACCAGACACGCATTATGAAGTTCCGTTTGCTAAAGGCGTCGTATGTCCTGAACCCATTATCCCAGGCTTCTTGCAATTCGTCCTTAAGCGGCTGCATGCACACATTCATATTTTTGCCCGGATAGTTGGGTCCTGGAATTATCAACGTTAGGAAAATGTTCTTTCTTTGCATAATCTGTCCGGGGGGGGGGGAGATTGAGTGGAAAGACAAATACGGGCCAACAACTGTATTGGGCTGCCGTCATACCAAACACACTGAACCCATCTGTGCTGATGCCGACTCGAGGATGCCTCGGATCTGCCGCTTTGTCAGCATGTAATTCATCAAACTTTTTCCATGCAACACCATCCGATGTGTGTACCATCATCAGATTCCCATCTGCATCTAGTTCGGTTCTTTTGCCTGTTTTGTGCCATGTCATCTGTCTGGCCGTCTCTTCGACCATGAAAAGACGTTGAAGTCTTGGTATGATTGGCATATACCGAAGAACACTAACGGGGATTTTGGTCTGTGTCTTCTCACCCATACCGTTGTCTACCACAATATACCTGGAAGACTTGCAAATGGGACAATAGTTCAAGTCCGCATAGTCAAGCCTAAATAAGGCACATCCTTTCTCACAGGCATGTATCTTCTCATAGGGCATCTTCAGTGCACGGAGGATTTTGTCCGACTGGTACAGGTTTGCAGGCATTACATGGCCTTTGGGTAGAAAGCGTCCAAATACTGTCATAATTGCATCATAGCATTCTCTGCCCAAGTTGAACTGAGCCTTTAGAGCCATTACTTGTGAGATGGCATCCAACTGACAAAGCTCAGTGTGCTCGTGGAGCGGACGTTTCGAAGACTCCAACATTTCATTGAAGGCCTTTGCAGATTCCTCCATCTCCTCGTCCGAATCCCGAGCATCATCATAGCCTTGCACCATGTTTTCCATCCCGGTACCATGCTCGTCGGTGTGACGACGATCCACCTCAGCTCGGTCGCGTTGGGCAGACTCACCATGAAATGTCCACACCGTATAATCGGGCGTAAAACCACTCTTCTGCAGGTGTTTGCCCATTTCAGCCTCTGTCTTCTTTTCCCAATTGCCGCACCGGAAACAGGGGCACCGGGTTTTCTTTTGGCCATCTGCAAATGCGGCTTGTACAAACCCCTTAGTTTTTGTGAACCATTCAGTGCTCCATTTGTTCTGACCAGTGTGACCGGTATACATCCAAGCACGGTCACTCATCTTGACTTTCAGAGCTACTGGACACACAACAATTATATATGTAATTCACCATGTATATATATTCATCAGTTGATCTACTTTGTCAATTTTATTACGTCCATGCAACCTACACTCTAATAGGTAATGATAGGTCCTAATCCCACCCGTGTATGTGTAGATTGGGTTCATTTTCCCATGCTATGCTCCGGATCCGACGCAAAATTTCGGCAGCACCTCCCCGCTGTTCTCCTGATACACGTCTCTGCAATAAACAGAGAGGATGTGTACCCGGAGAACAATAGGGGAGGCATTGACGAAATATATGCGTCGGATCCGGAGCAAAGCATATGGGAAAACGAACCCAATCTACACATACTCGGGCTGTCCATGGATAGCGTTGGACAATTCAAAAGAATCAAGGTTATAAATATGCAAATGCATGCATATTTATAACTATGACGCTTTCGAACGGGAGACACATATTGGTTACGCATACTGATGATTCAAGACACATATATAGCTAGCTATCAAGTTTCATCGGAATAGATCAAATAATTAATGGGGGAGGAGGACTTGTCATTTGTGCTCACCCACGAACGAAGGGGCAGAGCTCGTCAAACGCATGACGAGGTCGTCAAACACCAAACCTCGCAGCGATGAAACAACTGCACATTTAAAACTACACGATCAACACAATTATATATGATGTTTTTCATAACAAAATTGAAAAATATATGACCTAACTAATAATTCACAAATAAATGACCCCGTCGGCCTCTGGAAGGCCAAAGAACACCTTTTCGGGAGGTGTCGGGGGTCGGGGTGTCCTGTCGGTGTCGGGGTGCCGTGTCGGGGTCGGGGTGCTGTTTTGGGGTCGGGGT
>NW_025227374.1:7436-35443 GCF_018294505.1 Triticum aestivum | reverse complement strand
ACCCACGAAGGGTCCATGAAGAAGCAACCTTGTCTATTCCACCATGGCCATCGCCCACGAAGGACTTGCCTCACTAGCAGTAGATCTTCACGAAGTAGGCGATCTCCTTGCCCTTACAAACACCTTGGTTCAACTCCACAATCTTGTCGGAGGCTCCCAAGTGACACCTAGCCAATCTAGGAGACACCACTCTCCAAGAAGTAACAAATGGTGTGTTGATGATGAACTCCTTGCTCTTGTGCTTCAAATGATAGTCTCCCCAACACTCAACTCTCTCTCATAGGATTTGGATCTGGTGGAAAGAAGATTTGAGTGGAAAGCAACTTGGGAAAGGCTAGAGATCAAGATTCATAAGGTAGGAATGGAATATCTTTGTCTCAACACATGAGTAGGTGGTTCTTTCTCAGAACATATGAGTAGGAATGATGTATGTGTTTTGCTTGCTCTCTCTTCGAATGAAGAGGTGGTGGAGGGGTATATATAGCCTCCACACAAAATCCAACCGTTACACACAGTTTTCCAATCTCGGTGGGACCAAATAATCAAACTCGGTCGGACCGAAATGGTAAACCTAGTGACCATTAGGAATTTCGGTGGGACTGAGATGCAACTCGGTAGGACCGATTCGGTTAGGGTTTGGGCATAACGTAATCTCGGTGAGACCAAGTTCGGCAATTAGCTATCCAGAGAGTTGGTCAGGCAAAATCGGTGGGACCGACTTGCTCTTTCGGTGAGACCGAAACGTTACAAGAAGGAAACATAGAGTTTACCTTGCATTCTCGGTGGGACCGATTCGCTCTTTCGGTGAGACCAAAAAGTTACGAAAGGGAAACAGAGAGTTTGCAAGCCCATCTCGGTGAGACCGAGAACCTTATCGGTAGGACCGAATTGCTAGGGTTTGGCAGTCTCAAATGACAAGTGAAACTCGGTGGCGCCGGATTGACAGAATCGGTAAGACCGAGTTTGGCTTAGGGTTTAGGTCATTTGTGGATATGGAAAAGTGGTTGAGGATTTTGGAGCATATCACTAAGCACATAGAGCAAGAGGCTCATTAAGCAACACCTCATCCCTCCTTAATAGTATTGGCTTTTCCTAAAGACTCAATGTGATCTTGGATCACTAAAATATAAAATGAAGAGTCTTGAACTTTTGAGCTTGAGCCAATTCTTTTTCCTTCGCATTTTGAGGATTCCACTTTCACATCCATGCCATGCCAATCATTGAGCTTTCCTGAAATAATCATCTTGAAATAGCATTAGCTCAATGAGCTATATGTTGTTATGAATTACCAAAACCACCTAGGGATAGTTGCACTTTCAGTCATGCACCTTCCGCTTATGCCTTCTCATCTCCTCCTCCTCCAGATCTTCCCCGACCTTGTGCTCGCCGACGGGTGCCTCGACAGCTGCGATGGCAGCGGGAGCAGGCACAACGGTCGCTGCACCGCCAGCTTCCGCCGCTACGGCGGACTCAGCCGCTCCACCCACGGCTGCATCCACGGCAGCAGACTGCTCTGCTCCGATGGTTGCCTCCGGCTCGTCCGCCGCATCTTCACGCCCGCGCTTCATTGTCGGTCGAAGACAGGAGGAGGGAGGCGTAGGAAGGGAGGAGGGTGGTGAGGAAGGAGGAGAGGGTGGTGAGGTGGTGACGAAGGAAGAGAGGGTGGGGAGAGGACGAGGGTTTTCTACCCGATATGGGGAAGAAATGCACTGCTCCTGCCTCTTGGAGTTACCGAGAAGCCGCGGGTGCCAATTTGACTTGACACACCCACCCGGCCGTCCCCATTCCACGTGGGGACGTGGCGGTCGTGCACGCGGTCCTGCACCTCCTGCGGTTAGCCATCAATTGCTATCGGTCTCACAAGTGGGTCCCCTTGTCATCCACACAACCGAGCCACCACATGTACCACATTTTTCTTTCTCCCCGTCTCGACCACTCCACATTTTTCTTTCTCCCCTTCTCGACCAGCGCCGCCGCCGTCGCCGCCATCTCTCGACGACCCCTCTCTTTGCTGCCGGTGCGCGGCCGCCGCCAACTCCGGCAAGTACGTGAGATCTCCCCTCTTATTCCCTTCCCCAACCGCGTCTCCCTACGGAGGCGGATTTGAGCCGATTGGTTTTGGACTGAAACTTAGTTTTTGGATTGGATCTTGATTTGGTTTCTATGGTTTGAGACCAAATCAATCAATTAGTTTGAGCCACCACTACCACCTACTACTGCTTCAAATCCCGCTGTTGCTGGCCGGAGCTCGTCGCCTCTCTCGAGCTTTGACGCCATGTCTGATCTAGATTCATGACGTGCCCTCGTGTATGGCTTTGTCCACGGTTTGAACCTTTGGATTCAATCCAAAAGTTGAAAACGGTTTGGACTGGGTTGGATGACGAGCATGTATAGTTCGGTTTGGTCTAGATTCTAAATGAAAATATCTGGATTGGTTTGGTTTTGATGTGTGCTGTGGATTGGACTGGTTTTAGTTTGGATGCCGAACTATTCCCAGGTTTAGATGAATTGTCATTGCCATTGCTTTATTACGTAGATGATAGAAAATAGATTGATTGGCCATTGCCAGTATAGGTTATCACTGTGATTTATTATATGTATGATCTTTGTATTGTACTATGTACAATTCAACTTAGAGTTCAACACGTTCTGTGTAGAATGGAGGAAGCACAATGTGGACGCTGCAACTCACGGTGCCGGACCAGCCTTTCTACTGCCACGCTGTTCAGCATCTACTTCCAGCCTTCTTTTGTTTTTACAGCGGTAACAATTTATATGAACCTTCTGACAGTACATTCTTTTTGTTTTTTTGCTATTTCCACTAATGTATTGTGTCTGTTATTTGTTTTTATCTTACATAGATCGTACCATGCAATGTGAGATTGGCATTCAATGAGCTCGTCGCAGACACCGTGACCTTCGATGCTCTTGGGGGCCCATACACTATGCAAGTCGAGAAGGGGCGAAAGATAACCCAGATAGGAGGAGATGATTGGGATCGTTTCATCGCCCACAACCGTCTTAGTGGGGGTGAATTGATCAGCTTCTCCTTCAGAAAAGATAGGCCCGGGATTTCTGTTATCTATCTGAATTTGATTCCGGATAGTGAGGATGAAGTTCATGAGGAAGATGGTGCTGAGTCAGATGATGACGATTCTGATGATGATGAGAACCCACTTGTTGAATACCTGTATGCCCAAGGACTAAGACTGGGCGACGAGGAAATCGGCAACCTCTGGGACATGCTTCCGCTACGTGAAGACTACCTAGGGAAGCCATTCGTGACCCGCCTCACAAGGACTAATGTTAAACGGCATATCATGGTATGTTACTTAGTGTGGTAATTACATGATATACATGCTTAGTTAGTGTAGTAGTTCATATGATATGCATGTTGTAGTACTGTGATGAGAGGCCTAGTTTACAATTCATTTAGTGAAGAATTTTATGACATGCATGTAGTGTAGTAATATGCGATGATATGCTTAGTGTACGCAGTAATATAATGATATGCCTAATTACTGTAGTAATTTGATGCTTGGCGTATAGTATACTGATGTGATGATATATATGCTCAGTGTTGAATCCAATGATATATGTGTCTTCAAGTGTATGCTTTGTTGATAATTGCACGTGACATGATCATACATCATGTCAACTGTTTTGCTATTTCCACTAATGTATATGATCATGTCAACTGTTTTCAGAAATTACCTAAGAGGTTACTTGATAGCTGTGGCATCGACCCGGACGAAGAAGGCATGGCTGCTGGACTACACCTTACCAGAACGGGCTCCATCACCAGCTGTGCCTATGCAGTGGACACGGACGGTCGCACTGTCTTGAGCAGGGCAGGGTGGAAGAAGTTCCTTCGTGTCAAGATTCTTCGGGTAGGACAGGCCATCCTACTCACTGTTGCGAACACCCGTCGCCATGACTTGAGGATGATGATCACCATCCACCTCATTTAGAACTGCGGTGGGCCATGTATCAAACTGAAATGAACTTGTTATGTTTGCTCTTGTTTGCGAGTACTTGTCGTGTATTACCGTACCTATATCTACTCATATCTAGGTACTATTGCTTGTGATGGATTGCAACTATTATTAACTGGTACCTAATGCTCTACTAGCTATGATTATTCCACTGTGTGATGTTTTATAGGCTGTAGTGTGACATGGTAACTGTTATATATGGTAGAGGCTTGTCTCTAAGACCTTGTACAATGCAAGGTGCTTAGGGATGTGCTTCCACTGTGTGATGTTTTGTACGTGCTAGGTTGTAGTATGAAATGCTAACTGTTCTATATGGAAGTGGCTGGTCTCTAATTGGACCGACATGTTGAACTAGTATCAATGGTAGAGGCGTTTCGTTATGCGCCACATCCAACAGTTCACATAATTAATAATCCAAAGATTAAGGTATGAAACCCTTGATCATACATAGCAACATTTCGTTCCTACAAATTAAGGTACTTCCACATTCAAACTAACTAATACTACAAATTCGAAGGAACTACTTAATACATTAACAGCACATAGGGAAGTAGCACTGGTCCAATGGCTTGAGAAATGACGAACAAAAACTGAAAGAAGAAGGATCAGCCAGTAGCAGCACCATCAGCCTCCCAGCCTCACAACTTCAGCCAGCCTGGTGAACTCCAGGTTTTTTCCTGCAAAACACACATGTGATGTTGGAGGCAAGAAAATAAATATGCCAGGGGTCTTGTCATGGCATCTAATAGCACGGAATGCTAGTACAAATGATGGAGAACAAAACATCCAACATGAGCAAATTCATAGGAGTTCTAGATCCATGGATACCATCAAGAAAAAATGCTTAGTTTTAATTCAGACACAAGACTAGGTGAAACATGCATATTTCATATCAGCAACATTGATATGGCATCTTTGCAAGCTTGGGTCAGTGACTTGTCTTGTGTTTCATGGCATGACAATAATTTTAACAATAAATAGACATGAAATTGACCCAAACTCATGTACAAAGTTAGGCCATATGATGCATGGATTAATTCACACATAAATGACAAAATGCCAACTTTGTATAGAATTTGCAGTACTGAAATATTTCAGTGTGTATCGGTGTGTACTGAAACTGCAGTAGTGAAATAATTCAGTGTGCATCGGTGTGTACTGAAATTGTAGTAACAAAATATTTCAGTGCCTACCGGTGTGTACCGAAATATTTCAATGTCTACCACCACTACAACATTACAAATTTTGCCTAGGGCAGTACCGAAATATTTCAATGCCTACCGGTGTGTACCGAAATATTTCAGTGTCCACCACTACAACATTACAAATTTTGCCTAGGGCAGTAACGAAATATTTCAGTGCCTACCGGTGTGTACCGAAATATTTCAGTGTCTACCACTACAACATTACTAATTTTTCCTAGGGTTCATATGATGCCTAGGGTTCACATACATCATAATCCATCCTCCAAATCCATGTACTCAAATGTTCATGCAATTCATTGAGATTAAAATGTCATCTAGCCTTCCCTCTCTGAACTATTATGATTAGTATCACCACGATGTAAGCACGAGCAGTAGAAATATGAGGAGTGGGGAAGCTTACTCTAAACATAGCTACCGCCGCCGTTCAGACGAGGAGAGCGGCGAGGGAAGCGTGGAGAACGGCGGGGAAGCGAGGTCGCGACCATTGTCCTCCTCATCTTGCGCTTCGAAGTCTCCGGTGACTCGGTTGGAGGCTGCACCGGTGACTCGGTTGGAGGCTGCACAATCTGCAACGGCACCTCGTGCACGGTGGGTTCCTGATCAAGTGGATGCTCTACCCTGGATCTGAACGCCCACCACCTCCGCCTGGTCCACTCGCTGGACGAATTGGCCTGCTCCATCGCCCAGAGGAGGATCTCGATCTTCTGAATCGGTTGCGCGAGCTGGGGGAAAAGCTTTGCCCTCTCCTTCGTCAAATTCTTGAGAGTGGCCATTGCCGTCCAGCTCATCTGCCTTGTGTTGTCAAACCAAGAACGGATCTCCCTCAACCTGGCCAACTTGACCTGGTCGCCGCCGGCGATCTGCATGAAGTCGGTGTTCTCGCCGCCGGCCATCAGCTCGATCTGCCGTGGAAGAGGGGGTGGGGGTGGGTGGGGGGTTGCCTGAGTGGAGCGAAGTTGCAGCGGCAAGAAGGAGGAGATGACTGTGGTGGACATGGAGGAGAGGGAGGAGATGGTCGCCGATGAGTAATTATGAAATGTGTAGCACCATGGCGGCGGTTATTCATTCGACGAGAGGGGCGGTGCGTGCAAATTTTCCTAGGACTAAACTACCCCTAGATTAAAACGCATCCCCACCTTGTCACGAGTACCGGCCCCATTCGTTTTAGTACTTTCGCGTACTTTCATCGGCGTACTACCCAGTACTTCGTATTTGTCTGCCGTTAGATCGACATCAACGAACGGTTCTAAAAAAGCCCAACCACTCTAAAACTTGTACCTATTTGGACATGGTGTACTGCCCGGTGCCGCTGAGCCGGCCCATACTCAGCCCAAGTATGTCTTCACAGAAGTCAAGTATTTATACCATTCGACAGTGACATCACTAGATTGCAATAATTCAATGCCAGAATAGCAATACAGAAATATCCACCAAATTACTGCCCACAACTGAAACCCAGATATGAAGCTTTACTGAAGTGGTGTTTTCAGACAGTTCACAAGTGTAAGAAAAAGAATTACTTTTCTCAACACAAGTCACCCGTACAGCTCCCAAATCTATATGCAGACTGCTAGTAGACTAACTATGAACACCACATACTTCCATGTCAATGACGTATACCAGGCAAGTGGAAATCAATAGGGGATTTCAGTTATGCACTAACCTCTTACTCTTAGTCCATCCCCGGGCTTGCAGGTCCATCTTGCCGGTCGACTGCTCGGACACCTGAGTTGAGTTCTCCCTTCTTCATCCCAGATCTAAGCGTCTACACTTAAGACTGGCACCGACGCTTGTTCCAACTCCCCCACCAAAGCAGCCACCGTGTAAGGTCGCAGATCCATGGGCGCTTCATTGTCCTCCACCTCTTAAAGCACATGGAATCTGGTGCGGATGAGAGTACACAACAGATAGCATTCATCAGAAATCCTACTCCAAAATAGTTAAGCCAAACCAAAGATTACATCGCTTACCTGCCGATAGGCTGCATTAAGAAATCCATCAATGGCGTCGTCTCCTACCCCCAACTTCGCCTCCACAAGCTCCTCTATTTCACAATTGAAACTTCCAGGAGCTCTAGAGAGGACACGAGCCCTACAATAACTCTATCCAGCCGCACTAATGGTGTTCTGCTAGGTGCGGCAGCACCAATGCTAAGCCTGCAAACGAAGGCACATACAACATGAATTTTCTAACTGAAGAAACCTACCAGTCTACAGACAATGCACATTTAGTATGAAATATCTAACTGCGGGCAACAAGCAATCTCCAAACACCAGCACAAAATTCGGGCGTTTTTCAGACTGCACAGAGCAACCAGCAAACAAACACAGGCGCAATACAACATGAATTTTGTAAATGCAGAGAGCAAATCAGCCTCCAAACGCAGACACATATAGCATGAATTTTCTGGATGCATAGAGCAATCAACTCTCCCGCTAACTTCAGAATTTGTTTACTGATTTCTACTTTCTTTTTCCTAAATCTCTGAAAATCTGATGGACTGCAAGTTGGTATACCTTTTGTTCCACCAAGTGCTTGGGGATTCATCTTCTCCGTTGACAGCTCCGACGTCGCCGGCGAGCTCTCCCTTCTGTTGGCCGCCGCTTCATGCACGAACTAGATTTGTACGTCGCCGCTGTCCACCGCTGGCTACCTCGCGCTCCAAATCCCCCACCCCAGAGACACTCACAGCCACAGGAGCCGGCACCAAGTTTTCCCCAACCTCCTCAAGGACACCGGGTCTATCTGAAATTTGGGGGAAAGCCGTCCGCTGGATCAGCTAAACCAGAATGCAAAAAAAAAATGGAGGCAGCATCACTAGAGAAGCAAACATCCACATACCTGCCGATTAGCTGCATCAGAAACCCCATGGTGTCTGGCCGCCGGCGCTCCTTGCCTCTATCTAGCAGTCCGCAGCTTCCAACTGAACCACGCCCTAGCCAAGAACACTCTCGTCCCTGCATTCATCTCGGGTCTGGATCCACTGGACGGAAAACGAACTTCCCGAGCCACGGATCAGACGGAACGTGGATTCTGGTCCGCGGCTCACCTCACCGTCGGTAGACGACCGTCCAACCTTTCGTCAGATCCGTACGTATTTCAATACAGGACTCGATTTTCTGGCACGCGCATAGAAAAAGGGCACGGATCTCCAAAGCGCGTACCAACGACCAAGATAGCGGGCTCATCTGAGCTCGCGCTCAATTACTCCGTGTCCCTTTCCTCAGCTCTTTTTCTAACTATATGCGCGCGTGAATGGGCCGGCCCAATATGGCGTGGGGAGAGGAAAAAGCGTCAGCGAGCTGCTACTGTCTCGCGTCGAAACCACTAATTAAGGAGTATTCGTTGAACAGAATACTCCACTTTCTCAGGTCGCGACAAATGGCGCATATGCAGCATGTCACTTGTCGCAATCTGGGAGTTTTTTCTTTTTTATAGATCAATTTATTCAAAATGTTTTATCTTTTAAACCGTGCGTCTAAATCTTCAACGTTTTCATCATTGGATTCCTCGCGTCGAGATCTTCAAAACTAGATAGCATGTTGATAGGTTTCGACGAACTTTTTTTCATGGAAAAAATCGGATGAAAAAACCGAACGAAAAAACCGAAGCGGGAGCACAGTTTTTTCCCTTTTCGAAAGAGGCATACCCATGCCTCTCGCGAAATCACACCCGTGCCTTTCGTGGAAGCAAAACCGTGACTCTTGTGGAAGAAAAAAACAGGAAACACGTTTTTTTCGTTTCCGAGAGGCACGGGCGTGACTCTCGTGAAATTACAACCGTGCCTCTCGGGGGAGCAAAATTGTGACTCTCGCGAAAGAAAAAAAAACAGAAAACGCGTATTTTTTCCGTTTTTGAGAGGCACGGCCGTGACTCTCGCGAAAAAAAAAACAAAAAACGCATTTTGTTTTTCCTTTTCTGAGAGGCACGGCCGTGACTCTTGCGAAAGCACAACTGTGCCTCTCGGGGAAGCATAACCGTGACTCTCGTGAAAGAAAAAAAAACTGAAAATGCGTTTTTTTCCCGCTTCCGAAAGGCACGGCCGTGACTCTCGCTAAAGCACAACCGTGTCTCTCGCGGAAAAAAACCGTTACTTTCACGAAAGAAAGAAAAAAGAAAACGCGTTTTTTCTCGTAAAAAGAAAAATTCCCCAAATTTTTTTATCGAAAATCTAAGGAACATAAGGGAAAACCAAAATGTCAAAAAAACCCAGGAAAAACCTTTAAAAAGCCAAAAACGCATGCGGAAAAAAAAAATCTAAAGGAAGCGTCCAGAGCGCGACATGTGGCGAATGGCTGAGAGCGCGCCAAGTGACGCTGATCATTGCAAAGCTCCCAAAGGAGCGCTTGTTAACTAGGTGCTCCCGTCTCGCGTAATGCAAGACATAGCGCTCGCGGACTTTGAATTTGCACCGTGTGGGCCGGTGGAACAGTCGATCAGTCCATCAACAAAAAGTTTATCACTTCCCATTTACTGGCCAGGTTTCGGCCGAGTTTCAAAAACAAAAATATTGGTCAAGGATGGATGGAATTCATCTTCGAGGAGTGTATTTTGAAAATGTTCCCCAATAAGAAAAAACGTTTATGTATTAATAAAATTGCTCGCAAACTTGAGAGAAATTTCCTAAACTTGAAAAAATGTTCACGTATTTGAAAATATTCACAAATTTGAGAAATGTTCGGGAATAGGGAAATATGTTCGAATATTTGAAAACATGTTCACGAAGTTGGAAGAATGTTCATGAATATGAAAAATTGTTCACGTATTTAATAAAATGTTCACAAAGTTGAAAGTTTTCTTCGCAGTTCGAAAACGTTGGTGAATTTGAGTAATGTTCTTGCACATACTAAAATTTTTGCCTATTGAGAAAATGTTCACGAACTATTTTTAAAAAAATTTAAAATTCTTTACGAGTTAAAAAATGCTCAGGAATTTGAGAGAGAGAGGATCATTTTTCAAAATTATGACGTATTTTGTAGCAAATTCAGAAACTATAGCAAAGGGTGGAGAAAAATCAAAACTAGCACCCCGTCGGCCACGCGTGGGCTGAAAAGGGTGTTTTCGGACTCCCTTTGGCCGGAATGGACTTTTTGGCCTTGCCTTGGCCGAAAATGTGCGTACCTGGGCCGAAAAGACCTTTTTGGTCAGCAGTAGGCCGAAAAGTCCTTTTTGGTCAGGAGTAGGCCGAAAAGTCGCTTGGGCCCATCTGTTCACCTTAATGGTTGACCGAAGTTGCATGGCTCCACTCTTCGGCTTACGTTAGGCCGAAGTGATTTTTTTTAAAATTTTGATATATAAATACTGGGCAATCATTACCCGTCTTAGACATTGAAAAAATATATTTTCGCGCAACCCTTTCTCCTCAATATTTTCCCGCCACCCGTTTCCCGACAACCCCTTCCCGCCATATGTTTCTGCCACCCGTTTCCCGTCAACCCCTTCCCGCTATATGTTTCCGCCAACCCTTTCACGCCATACACTACTAGGGGAAACCTTATACACAGAATCTTAGCAGCAGCGCATCATAAAAAGATGCTCTACTGCTAATTAGCAGTAGCGCGGGTTTTTAACCCTCGCTACTACTAAGCGGTCTCTACCGTGCCCCCCGATACATGCCATAGTAGTAGCGAGGGGTATAAACCCGCGCTACTACTAAGTTGATAGTAGTAGCGCGGTTTTATACCCCTCGCTACTACTAAGTACGAGGTAGGTGAAGTGGCCATATCCTCGGCCGAATCCCCATCTCCTCCCCCAAATCCCTCCTCTCTTCCACAACTCTCTCCTCTCACTTTCCATACGCTCTCACATGGACCTCTTGCCCATGCACCCATCCTCCTCCATGGCGCCGAAAGAGGCCGCCGCCTCGCGCCACCGGCGTCTAGGAGCTCGCCGGTCTTCCACCGACGTCTAGGAGGCCGCCGCCCCGCGCCACCACACCGGAGCACCTCGCCACCGGTGACTAGCTCTGCTGCTCCCTACATCACCTTCCTCTCTCCCTCGGTTTTCCTTTTCTCTCTCCCTCTGGTTTGACTCACCCTCCCATGTCCATGCCTATGAAGGTCGTCGCCATGGATGACCCGGAGCTATCTGGCATGGTCGGGAAGAGGAGCCCCATGCCGCGGCCTGGCTCTGCCATAGAAATGGGCCCTCTCCAATAGCCACTACTGGATCTGGTCTTCTGCTGTCCGTTCATGCCTCCGGCGACGCCAATCATCGCTAGATCTTACAATTGCTGCCATTGACAGCACGCACGGGATCGAGATTTTTTTTGTTTTTGAAAGTAATAGCAGTAGCGCGGGGTATAAGACCCGCTACAGCTAATTAGCAGTAGCGCTGTTTGCAACGCACGCTACAACTAACCATGTATAGCAGTAGCGTGTGTCAACACGCGCTACTGCTACAAGTTAGTTGTGGCGCCGTATCAATAGCGCGGGCACCCGCACTACTGATACACCCAAAACCCGCGCTGCTGCTAGGCTTTTCCCTAGTAGTGATACCACATTATACCATTAAATAAATTCTTCATATTTTAAAAAAAATGGGATAAAAGCGCAAGCAATGGAGTCAAAAACCCGACCTCACGCTGGGTATATGTGTTACTAGCCAAATGGGATAGCATCTGGCTAATGTACAACAACAGATCCCTTTCTTTATAAAAATTCAACATTTTCGGAAAAAAGTGAGCAATTTTACTTTAGCAATTTAAATAATTATTTAAAATAAAAATTCCCGAAATACTAACAAACTTTCAAAACATGAAAATTTATTGAACACATGAACAAAATTTTAGAATCCCAAACATTTATTGATTTTTTAAGTGATGAACAATTTATAAATATACACTCAGCATTTTTGTAGTATAAGCTGAAATTTTTTTGAAGACACATTGAATATTTTTGTGATATACGGTTAATGTTTTTCTGAATTGTGAAGACATTTAAAAAAAGTGAAAAGATTTTGAGAAACATGATTTTTTTTAATATGAAGAATTTATTTAATGGTATGCTGTGGTATGGCGGGAAGGGGTTGGCGGGAACATATGGCGGGAAGGGGTTGGCGGGAAAGAATTGGCGGGAAAATATTAAGGGGAAAGGGTTGCGCGAAAATATATTTTTTTCGATGTCTAAGATGGCCAATGGTTGCATAATATTTATATACCAAAATTAAGAAAAATCACTTCGACCTAACGTAAGCCGAAGAGTGAAGCCATGCAACTTCGGTCAATCATTAACATGAAAAAGTGGGCTCAAGGGACTTTTCGGCCTACTCCTGACCAAAAAGTTCTTTTCGGCCCAGATACACACCTTTTCGGCCAAGTCAAGGCCGAAAAGTCCATTTCGGCCAAAGGGAGGCCGAAAACACCCTTTTCGGCCCATGCTTAGCCGACAGGGTGCGAGTTTTGATTTTTTTTTCTCTACTCTTTGCTATAGTTTCTGAATTTGCTATAAAATACGTCATAGTTTTGAAAAAAAATCGAGAGAGAGAGAGATCAACCTCGTTTGTTTCCCATGGGGGTACCAACAAATCTTTAATGGTTTTGTGTTTTCTATTTTGTGTAAAACAGACCAGGCCCGGGATGGAGGTTGCCATAGAGACAAGGCCCGAGAGAATCGGGCCTTGAGGCTGGAGCTTTTCAATACCCGTGCTGATCATTGGGCCACATTGACTCGCTTTGCACCTGCGGTGCAAGCTGGATGTATGGATACAAGGGATCTGTATCCTGTGAGATCTGCTCTGCCAGACATGGTGGATTGGCGTGATGTGGGAGGCATCACCCCACCTCCTGGTCCCCGCAGGCCACCCTTTGTTGGTCCAAGACCTCATCCTAGCCCCTTTGGTAAACAAGCTCCTCAGGACCGTCTGTTCCCGGATGATCACGTTGAACTTCCAGGCTATGGAGGTGACTTCTATGAGGACTACTACGGAGCTGTCTGGGTTAGTAGTAGTATCACTAGTATTGTAATAGTTGTATCTCCACTGTCCTGCGTGACTTGTGGAATATGACTTTGTGTGTAATCAATTTCGGAGGTGTAGACAAATAATGTATAGGAGCTTGGAATGCCTCCGATGAGATGTAACGTCTTTCATCATAGTTGTACTGTAGCCTGGGCTTGTACTAAACTATGTATGATGTGTAGACAAATAATATATGGCAGTTTTATATTACCATGACATACGGATGAACATCTCTGCATTCCGTGTTATCCATTACATTCTGCACTTCATTGCTAAGTTTGAGCCATCCTTATCTAAATCGTTGTCTTGTTTTCTCCTGGGATGGTCAACACCCGCAGCAACCCTGCTGCCCCAGAGCAGGGGGGAGCCAGTGCAGCTAGGGGTGAAAATCTACCTCACCCGCCCTCTCTGGCCGAGGTGATGCTGGAGGCGGAAAGAAACAAGCGTGAGACTAACCGCCTGCTGGAGCAAATTGAGCAAAACACTGCACGCCATCAGCGAAATGACTTGGTGTCAATCAATGACTTTATCAAGCTGTATCCACCAAAGTTTAACCATTCCATCGAGCCCCTCGACGCGGATGACTCGCTTCGCAGCATCACCCACAAGCTACGTTCTGCCAACGTAGCCGAAGCCGACAAGGTTACTTATGCTGCCTATCACCTCGAAGGCCCTTCTAGCCTCTGGTGGGAAAACTTCGAAGCTATGCACCCGGTCGGCCAAATTACTACTTGGGATGAATTCAGTGAGGTTTTCCGTGAGCATCACATTCCGAAAGGTCTCATAGATCGCAAGAGGGAGGAGTTCTGCAATTTCACCCAAGGAAGACTGACTGTGGATGCATATAGTCGTGAATTTGGGAATCTGGCACGTTATGCCCCTAAAGAGGTATCTACCGACGCTAAGAAGCAGGCAAGGTTCCGCAAGGGACTCAGCCCTGAGCTTCGCCGTGATCTTCGTCTGCACGAGTGCACCTCCTTTCAGAAGTTGGTCAATAAAGCCATCAGTGCTGAGACAGGCCAGACTGATTATGACGCTTCATGCAAGCACTCATGTGATTTTGGCTCTTCATCCGGCTCTGGAGCTCAGAAGCGCCGGGTGTGGATTCCAAGCACGGCACTGCCACCCAGGTTTATTCTGAGGCCATCCTTTGAGGTGCCTCGTCCCAACCAGCAGTTTGCACCACCCAAGCCCTATGGTGGCTCCGCTGCTAATGCTGCTCCACGCCCCAATGTGGTGACATGCTTCAAGTGTGGAGAGCCGGGTCACTATAGCCGAGAGTGTCCCCAGAACAACAACCCCAATCAAACTAGAAAGTCCGTTGGCCATGGTAAGCCCGCGGGAAAGACATCCTACGCCAAGCCGGTCACCACTGCCCGTGGCCATGTCAACTATGTTTCAGCCGAGGAGGCTCATGAGGATCCTAACATCGTCCTTGGTACGCTCCTTGTTAACTGCCATCCGGCATCTGTTCTTTTCGATACTGGAGCATCTCATTCATTCATATCCGAGAACTATGCTCGATTGCATAACACGACATTCTGTGACATGCCCACTTCCATGGTAATTCAAACTCCGGGTTCCAAATGGCAAACTTCTAGAGTAAGCCATGGGAACGAAATTCTTGTCGATAGACTTGTCTTCCTTGCATCCTTAATAGCTCACAAGTCCTCAGACATAAACATCATCTTGGGTATGGACTGGATGTCAGCTCATTATGCTAAGATTGATTATGCCACTAGAACCGTTCAACTTACTCATTCATCGGGCAAGACAGTCAATGTCTTAACTCGAGTGGCCAAGCGCCAGCTTTACTCCCTAAATGCCAACCCCCTTCCAGACCATGAAGATGTTCCGGTAGTCCGAGACTTTCCAGATGTCTTTCCAGAAGAACTGCCAGGTGTTCCACCTGACAGGGATGTCGAGTTTGTGATAGACCTTGTTCCAGGAACCGTTCCAATTTCTAGAAGACCCTACAAGATGGCACCCTTAGAACTAGCCGAGCTTAAGAACCAACTCGATGAGTCCTTGAAAAAGGGTTTCATCTGTCCTAGTTCCTCTCCTTGGGCTTGCCCCGTCCTCTTCGTCAAGAAAAAGGATGGAACGGATCGAATGGTTGTAGATTACCGACCTGTCAACTTGGTCACCATCAAGAACAAGTATCCGCTGCCCAGGATCAATGATCTGTATAATCAGCTCGCTGGATCCTCAGTCTTTTCCAAGATGGATTTGAGGTTGGGCTACCATCAAATCAAAATCAGAAACGGGGACATTCCCAAAACAGCCTTTGTTACTCGTTATGGCCAATACGAGTACACCGTTATGTCCTTCGGTTTAACCAATGCCCAGCTACCTTCTCTCGGTTAATGAACTCGGTCTTCATGGAGTACTTGGATAAATTCGTCGTAGTATACCTCAATGACATACTCATCTACTCCAAGAATGAAGAGGAACATGCCGAACATCTAAGGCTGGTATTGATGAAACTTCGAGAGCATCGCCTTTATGCCAAATTCTCCAAGTGTGAATTTTGGTTGCCATAAGTGACCTATCTAGGCCATGTAATCTCTGGTAAGGGTATTGCTGTCAATCCCGAGCGAGTTCAAGCCATCCTTGATTGGACTCCACCTGAGACGGTCAAGCAAGTTTGGAGCTTCCTTGGCTTAGCGAGCTATTGCCGCCGCTTCGTCGAGAATTTCTCCAAGGTTGCTAAACCTCTAACTGAACTCCTCAAGAAAGATAAAAAGTTCGAGTGGACTCCACAGTGCGAGTTCAGCTTTCAGGAACTGAAAAGACGCCTGACATCTGCTCCCGTACTGGTACCACCAGATTTCTCCAAGGAATTTATTATCTATTGCGACGCCTCGCGACAAGGACTAGGTTGCATACTCATGCAAGATCGTCAGGTAATTGCCTATGCTTCACGGCAATTACACCCACATGAGGAAAATTATCCCACACATGATCTAGAGCTTGCAGCTGTAGTCCATGCACTTAAAACTTGGCGACATTACCTCCTCGGTAATCGTTGCGAGATCTTCACCGATCACCAAAGTTTGAAATATATCTTCACCCAACCAGATTTGAATCTCAGGCAAAGACGTTGGGTCGAGTTGATCTCGGATTACGACTTAGGAATAACTTACACCCCGGGCAAAGCCAATGTCATGGCTGATGCGCTAAGTCGTAAGTCCTATTGTAACAACCTGATGTTACAACAAAGTCAACCACTTCTCCATGAGGAATTTCGTAAGCTTAATCTTCACATTGTTCCTCGAGGATTCCTATCCACCCTGGTGACGAAGCCTAATCTTATGGATCAGATCATAACTGCCCAGCGGTATGATAAGGGCATATCCCGGATTAAGGAAAACATCGCTAGCGGAGTTGCTAAATGTTTTTCCATGGATGAGCAAGGTGCTGTCTTCTTCGAGAACCGTTTGGTGGTTCCCAAGAAACAACATCTACGCCAGTTGATCCTTAAGGAAGCTCATGAATCCCCTCTCACCATTCATCCCGGTAGTACTAAAATGTATCAAGACCTACGCCAGAGGTTTTGGTGGACTAGGATGAAGAGAGAAATTGTTCAATACATTGCTAATTGCGACGTTTGTCGTCGTGTTAAGGCAGAGCATCAACGGCCTGCTGGCACCCTTCAACCTTTGGCTATTCCTGAGTGGAAATGGGATAAAATCAGTATGGATTTCATCACTGGGTTTCCCAGGACCAAGAGAGGGAATAATGCCATCTTCGTTGTGATCGACCGTCTTTCCAAAGTAGCCCACTTCCTACCTGTTCGTGAGAGTATCACCGCTAGCCAGCTAGCTGAGTTATACATCTCCCGAATAGTGTCTCTTCATGGAGTTCCATTGGAAATTAACTCAGACCGTGGGAGTCTCTTCACCTCTCGATTTTGGGAAAGTTTCCAAAATGCTATGGGAACTCATCTCTCTTTTAGCACCGCCTTCCATCCTCAATCAAGTGGTCAAGTAGAGCGAGTCAATCAAATTCTGGAAGATATGCTCCGAGCTTCTGTCATCTCGTTCGGAATGGCTTGGGAGAAATGCCTTCCATTCGCGGAGTTTGCTTATAACAATAGTTATCAAGCTAGCTTGGGTAAGGCTCCTTTCGAAGTTCTCTATGGACGAAAATGTTGAACGCCTCTTAACTGGTCAGAAACCGGGGAAAGACAACTCTTTGGCCCGGATATGATTTAGGAAGCAGAAGAACAGGTTCACGTTATTCGTGAGAAATTGAAAACAGCCCAATCTCGTCAAAAGAGTAAATATGATCGTAAACATAGGCCTATGACTTATGAAGTCAGCGAGAATGCCTACCTTCGGGTTACTCCGTTAAAGGGAACCCATCGTTTCGGTATCAAAGGCAAATTGGCTCCTCGTTACATTGGACCTTTTCGCATTCTTGCCAAACGAGGAGAAGTTGCCTACCAATTGGAACTACCTTCGCATCTTTCCAGAGTTCACGATGTCTTCCACGTTTCTCAACTCAGGCGTTGCTTCGCGGATCCTATCCATGGAGTGGACCACGAAACGCTTGATCTACAAGATAACCTATCATCTCGGGAATATCCCGTTCGTATCCTTGATCAAGCCGAGCGTACCACTCGACGCCATAACATCAAGTTTCTCAAGGTTCAATGGTCACACCATTCCGAGAAAGAAGCCACTTGGGAAAGGGAGGATCGTCTTCGACTCGAGTACCCCACCTTCTTTTCGGAGGATCCTAAATCTCGGGACGAGATTCTTTTGAGTGGGGGTGAGTTGTCACACACTAGCTAGTTCAAGCATTAGAGTGTGCATCATTTTTAAATTCCTTTTAAATTTGAAATGGGGATGACAGAACCCCCAACACCCCGCTGGAAACAACTAGGGTTTACTAAAATTATTTTCAATGAACCCAAAATGCCCTTCACAAAATGTTCATCATTTCTGGATTGGGCTAAAACCCCTGGCAAAAATGGTGCACTCTTTTCTAGGACATTCTGGATTTTCTTGAATTAAATCATAAGTATTTGAATTTGGGCATTTAAATGCTATAAAATAATTTAAATGCTCAAATAATTCTAGAAATAAGTGTGGGCTGTTGGGAATAATCTAAACAGAGCCCCTGATTATTTTCAGGATTTTTAAAGATGTCTAGGTATTTTTAATAAAGCCCAACAGTTGCAGAAAAATAGAAAAAGAAAACAAATAAGAAAAAGAGAGAGAGAGAGAGAGAGAGAGAGAGAAGCTTACCTGGCGCAGCCCAGCTATCTCACCCGCCGGCCCACCTGGCGTCCTAGCACTGTGCTGGCCCGCGCCAGCCAGCTGCTTCTTCCTCGCCAGGCAGGCAGGGAGGTGACGCCGGCGTGCCCGAGCTCGCCACGGCGTCACCTGCTTGCCGCCCGCGCCCCTGGACGCCTGGACGCCTCCACGTCGCACCCCGAAGCCCCTGGAAACGCTATTTTCCCCCTGTCTCTCTCCCTTCGCCGTTCCCCACCATGGCCGACGCTTCTGTCGCCGCACCGTCGTCGTAGTCGTGCCCTCCGTCATCCTCGCGCCGCGCCATCATGTCCATGAGCTCTGCCGCCGTTGACTACATCGAGTAGGCCGCGCCCGAGCGCTCGCTCGCCGCGGAGACGCTGCACCGAGCTCGTCCTCAACTCCGGCCACGGGAGATCCCCTTCGCCGCCCCCGCCGCATCAGCTCATCCCCAACCTCTCCGACTGCCTCGACGAGACCCCCGTGAGCTCAGCCACATCCCCACCCTCTCTGTTCTCTCTCTCGAGCCCCGTAGCGACTGCATGTAGATCACCCGCACGCACCGCCGCGGAGCTCGTCGCCGACGAAACTCCGGCCACCCAATGGCCATGCCACCCTGTCCACTAGTCCTACCGCGCCTCCAGGAGCTCAACGCACCAAACCTCGCACCTCCCCGTGCCCCCTAGCGACTAGTTCATCTTCACCCGAGCTCCGGTCGCCGCCAAACTCGTCGCCGGCGACGTTTCCGGCCACCCCAGCTCCACCCACTGCCACCACTCGACACGGCTTCCTCCCCGCATCACGTAGATAGTCTCCGCCGCCCATTTGGTCGCCGGAGTGCAAATCCCGCACTGCTCCACCGTGTCTGGCCTCGCCGGCGGCTAGACACCGGCGAGTTGACCCTGTTTGACCCCTGTGTGGGCCCAGGTTGACTCCCCTCCTGAGTCTATGACAGGTGGGGCCGGCTTGCTGATTAGTTTAGGATTAGTTTTAACTAAACTTAATTAGTTCAGTCACTGACATGTGGGCCCGGGCCCCACTATCAGTTAATTAGAGTTAATTTAACTCTGTTAATTAGCCGAGTCACTGACAGACAGGGCCCACCAGTCAGGTTTGACCTGGCCAACCCAGTTGACCCGCTGACGTCACACCTATGTCATGCTGACGCATTAATTCAGTTACTGGATTTATTCTTTAATAGGAAATTCCAGAAAATAGCCAAAACTTCTAAAAATCATAGAAAATCAACCATATCTCCAAATGCAAAGATTTATATATGAAAAATGATCAGAAAAATTCAATCTATCCATCTGTAATGGTTTCATGCATGACAAAACAAGTTAACCTTGCTGTTTAAGCAGAATAAGATAATGCACTAATAAGGCCATGTTAAATGAGCTAACATTTGAATCTTTGATTCAAATGAGTTCATTCCATCCTGTTTTAGCTTGCATTAGGCCAAGACACATTCATTTTGCCATGTCATAGCATGCATCATACTGTTGCATCTTGTCATGTGTTGATTATGTTCGGTGTATCTTTCGTGGTAGGTTTTGCCTCCGAGGATAACCCCGAGTATCCGTCTGAAGGGCAGTACCCTACTACCACTACAACAGGCAAGCAACCATTGATCATTCCGATACAAACCCATGTTCTCGCTTCTGCTCTTGTTTACTGCATTAAGACAACGCGATTCAAACTGCTGTGTGCTACGGTAGTTGAACCCTTTTCCTCTGCATGACCTGTCATTGCCACAGTAACTAGATGAAACCCACTAGCATGTATAGGAGTTGATTGAGCCATGTATGTGTTTCCTACCTTGCTATGCCTGCTATGCCTAGAGTTGTGTCAGGTCTGGTCCATCTGGGTGATGGGCTAGAGTGAAATGGTTATATCGGTAATGTGAGGGATGTGATGAACATGATTTGGTAAAGGTATCGATGAGAGGCCATGTAGGAGTACATGGTGGGTTGTTTCATTGAGGCTGTCCCTAAGAACTGAGATATGTATGTGTGATTTTAAGATTCAGCTACTACCATGCATTGGGATCCTTAATTGACCCTCTCGGCTTCTTAAATACCCTAGTACTCTATCCAGGAGTTGCAAATAGTTTCTGGTGTTTGTAGGTTATGTGTTGGCGGTCGTGCGTAGCGCTGACCCTAGGGGTGGGCTATGTTGTGGTAGATACACCATGGCACGGTGTACCGAGTCACCCGTTTGGTGTCTCGAGAACCCTGTTCACATCGTTCGGGGCCGTATGTGGAAACCTCAGCCGGACTCCCTGCGGATGGAACCTGGATAGGCGATGCACCTGGACTAGAGACTTGAGTGTTTAGGTAGGCCGTGGCCAATGATGAAGCTATGTACCTAGGGTAGGGGCAAGGACCCATCCTAAAAAAGCCCCACCCAAGGACATCCCTAGAATGAGCCACATCTTAAACAAATGGAAGGCATCCCACTCGACGGGGTCAAGACACTCGACCAAAGAACAACCACTTGACCACGAAGCCAGAAGACCTAAAGTCACTCCGCGGGCAAACGGTCGGGCATTAAGTAGTCGCTATGGTTATTATAGCACTTTATTAGGGGCGTTACCAGTAACGCCCCACCTTAAATGTACCTAAAACCCTGCATTACTGAGAGCAGGAGGGGGCCGGCAAACTCTATATAAGCCACCCGCCTCCTCGGTATGAAGGGTTCGCACCCTTGTGATCTACACATGCATAATCCAATCGACCGCCTCCGGGCAACGAGACGTAGGGCTATTACTTCCTCCGAGAAGGGCCTGAACTCGTAAACCTTGCGTGATTACAACTTCCCAATAGCTAAGGTCTAGCCTCTTCATACACACCCCCCTACCTCACTGTCAGACTTAGAACCACGACAGTTGGTGCCCACCGTGGGGCATTAGTCTTAGCACCTAATTGGAGAAGTTGCGATTTTTCCGATCCATTTGATCATGGTTTCCTGCAGAGTTTTGGCAGAGGGCTGCGAGATCCGTCTCGGCGCGCTCACCTTCATCGCCGACGACTCCGCCTGGCTCCAGGAGGCGCCGCTCGACATCGACGCGCTCCCCGTCCGCGGTGCGACGCACTTCCGCGCGTGCGTTCGTGGCGTCCTCCTGCGGCAGCCGTCGACCCAGTATCGGTCGGCCCCCGTGTCATCTCCCCGCCCCGTCTCCCACCAGCGCAAGCGCTCAGGTCGGTCGAGACTCCAGCGGTGGGTGAGGCACGCCGTGGCCCGCCAGTCGGCGGCCCCACAAGTCGCGGCAATCGAGCCCGACGAATCCCTCTGCGGCCTGTTCGATCTGTCGACTGGCTCGGCGGAGACCGCATCCGAGTGCGATAGCAGCGACCCTTTGGCTGAGGTTCTGGTGGTCGAGGGGACACACAGTCCCCCCGGATTCCGTCGCGCTGATGGTGGTGCGGATAGAGGCGATCCATCGCATCCCCACGACGAGTACCTCCCCGAACCTCTTACGTCATTGCAGTGAGAGGAGCTTCGCCGCCGGAACATGGACGTGCTCCGCACTCCTATTGTTGGAGAAACCCCCGAGGCCCGGGCCTTGGAGCACGCGCGCTTGGCTAACCTGGCCGAGCGCACTCGACTGGAAAATCTACAGTGAGTACTTGATGAGCAAGCGCGTCAGTGGGCTCCTGAGTCCAGTCGACGACAGCAAGCTCCCGAATCCAGTCGACGTCAGCTCTTCGCGCTGCCGCAGGTATACCGAACTCCAGTTCAAAATTTGGCCGCCGCAGCCCGCATAGCAGAGTCAATTCAGCCCTCCCAGTCGGAGGCTGGCGGGGGCTTGTTGCAGATCAGAGCATTGCTCCGAGCGGCGGGAAATCAGAATTCCGCCGTCTCCCAGTCGCGGAACAGGATCCACAGTCGATTCGTTGCAACAGAAACAGTCCAGTCGGCTCACAGCCCGAGATCGCCCCCGAGGCGTGAGGGACGTGGGGACCGGCACGATCAGTACAGGAGAAATGAGCAGTATGATCACCGACCCGACCGTGATGATCGACGTCGAGTGCCATCCCCTCCCCCGAGGAGTGGGTCATATGCACCTCGACATCGAGATGACAGGCGCCCCCATAATGTTGGGCAAAGGATCCCAGTCGACCCCAGGGACCCAGGCTTTGACGTGAGATCCATCCTCGTTCAAGGTTGGGTGGACAAGAACAGGGCTCATCGAGAGGGCCACAACAGAGATATGCCCACCGGCAGCGGAGCACATGCTTCGGGGCCTGAATGTTTCAGTCGAGCCATCAGGGCCGCGGTGATCCCTCCCAACTTCAGGCTGGTGGCTGGAGTCAGCAAGTTCACCGGTGAATCCAAGCCCGACACATGGCTCGAAGATTACCGAGTGGCTGTGCAGATTGGCGGTGGCAATGATGAGGTGGCCATGAAGCATTTACCTCTCATGTTGGAAGGCTCAGCCAGAGCGTGGCTGAATCAGTTGGCACCCAGCAGCATTTACACTTGGGAGGACCTCGCCCAAGTGTTTATCACAACCTTCGAAGGAATGTGCAAGCGCCCTGCAGGCCTTACAGAGTTGCGGTCTTGCGTACAGAAGCCGAATGAAACACTGAGGGAATACATCCAGAGGTGGATCACACTGCACCACTCGGTCGAGAACGTACCAGACCATCAAGCAGTTTGCGCTTTCAAGGAAGGCGTCAAATACAGAGAGTTGAATCTGAAGTTCGGTCGAACTGGAGAGATGTCCCTGAATCGGATGATGGAGATTGCCACCAAGTACGCTAATGGTGAAGACGAGGACCGACTCCGAAGTGGCAAACACAAATCAGTCGCCCAAGAAACCGGAGGAAACTCCAGTCGGAAGCAGAAGCGGAAGGCCGAGCCAGCCGCCCCTGGGGAGGCCCTGGCTGTGGCCCAGGGAAACTTCAAGGGGAAACCCAAGGGCACATGGAAGCCCAAGAAAGTTAAGGATCAGGTTGGGAATGATGTTTTGGACCTGCCATGTCACATCCACACCAAGAAAGATGAAGAGGGTAATTTTATTTTCCCAAAGCATACCACTCGACAGTGTCGGCTCCTGATCCAGCAGTTTCAGGGCAAGCAGCCAAAGGATAAGGAAAAGGAACCAGACAGAGTTGAGGACAAGGATGATAGTGACGATGGATACCCCCAAGTCAATTCCACCTTGATGATTTTTGCTGATGTCGAAAGCAAAAGTCGACTGAAAGTCATTAACCGTGAGGTGAACATGGTTGCTCCGGCAACACCTAGTTACCTCAAGTGGTCTCAGACCGCCATCACATTCGACCAGTCTGATCACCCGACGCACATTGCCACCCCAGGGAGGCAAGCTTTGGTGGTCGACCCAGTCGTCGAAGGCACTCGACTGACCAAAGTCCTGATGGATGGCGGCAGTGGCCTGAACATACTGTATGCTGAAACTTTGAAAGGAATGGGCATTCCGATGTCCAGACTCAGCACCAGTAACATGAGCTTCCACGGAGTCATTCCTGGGAAGAAAGCCGAGTCACTCGGCCAGATTGCTCTCGATGTGGTTTTTGGTGATTCAAAGAATTACCGCAAGGAAATTTGAGGTTGTGGACTTCCAGAGTGCTTATCAGGCCATTTTGGGCAGGCCAGCTTACGCACGCTTCATGGCTCGACCATGTTACGTGTATCTTAAATTAAAGATGCCTGGCCCCAAAGGTGTGATCACTGTTACGGGCAACCGGAAGAAAGCAGAAAAGTGTTTTCAGAAGGGATCAAAGATCGCTGACGCTCAGATGGCAGTGGTCGAGCTGAAAGAGTACCAAAAGACTGCCGATCCGAGTGAATTGCTGCGAGCTAAGAGGCCTGCCTCCGAGTCAGCTTTTCAGTCGGCTGGTGAAACAAAGACAGTCCACATTCACCCGACCGACCCCGACGCTGCTCCGACTCACATCTCGACGACGCTCGACTCCAAATAGGAAGAAGCGCTCATCCAGCTCCTCCGTGAGAACTGGGACATCTTCGCATGGAAACCCTCTGACATGCCTGGAGTTCCCAGGGGGCTGGCTGAGCATCGTCTGTGAGTCGACCCAAAATTCAAGCCCGTGAAGGAACATCTTCGATGGTCCGCCGTCCAGAAGAAGCAAGCCATTGGCGAGGAGGTGGCTCGGCTCTTAGCAGCTGAGTTCATCCGAGAGATTTACCACTCCGAGTGGCTCGCCAATGTCGTCATGGTCCCCAAGAAGGACAAGTCACTCCGCATGTGCATCGATTTCAAACATATCAATCGGGCCTGCCCGAAAGATCATTTTCCTCTCCCTCGCATCGACCAAATAGTCGACTCAACTGCGGGATGCGAGAGATTGTCTTTTCTAGATGCCTATTCCGGGTACCATCAGATCCGTCTGTATGGGCCCGACGAGATCAAAACAGCTTTCATCACTCCATTCGGATGCTTCTGTTACGTCACCATGCCATTCGGCCTCAAGAACGCCGGAGCCACATTCATGAGAATGATCCAGAAGTGTTTACTCACTCAAATCAGTCGAAATGTGGAGGCATACATGGATGATATTGTGGTCAAGTCCCGGAAAGGTTCCGACCTGCGGGCTAACCTTGCCGAAACCTTTGCCAACCTCAGGAGGTACGATATCAAGCTCAATCCATCAAAGTGCACTTTTGGGGTTCCAGGTGGAAAGATACTCGGTTTTCTCATTTCCGAACGGGGGATCGACGCCAATCCTGAAAAAATTGGCACCATACTCCGGATGAAGCGTCCTGTACGCGTGCACGATGTCCAAAAGCTTACAGGCTGCTTGGCCGCTTTAAGTCGATTCATTTCTCGACTCGGTGAAAAGGCGTTGCCTCTTTGCCGACTGATGAAGAAGTCTGACAAGTTCGAGTGGACTCCAGAAGCTGATGCAGCGTTTGTAGAGCTCAAAGCTCTGCTCTCCACCTAGCCGGTGCTTGCTGCCCCAATCAGCAAAGAGCCTCTGCTGCTTTACATTGCAGCCACAGGACAAGTTGTCAGTACAGTACTTACGGTCGAGCGGGAAGAGGAAGGAAAGGCCTTCAAAGTTCAACACCCAGTATATTATGTGTCTGAAGTTTTGACCCCTTCAAAACAAAGATACCCCCACTACCAGAAGCTTGTATATGGGATTTATATGACCATGAAGAAAGTTGCACATTATTTCTCTGACCACTCCATTACAGTCGTCAGCGACGCCCCACTATCAGAGATCCTGCATAACAGAGACGCAACTGGTCGAGTGGCCAAGTGGGCGATTGAACTCCTTCCCTTAGATATCAAGTTTGAAGCAAAGAAGGCTATCAAGTCCCAAGCAATCGCGGATTTCATCGCCGAGTGGATTGAATAGCAACTTCCGACTCAAGTTCACTCAGAGCACTGGACCATGTTCTCCGATGGATCCAAGATGCTGAATGGTTTGGGCGCGGGAGTAGTCCTAGTCTCCCCCCGAGGAGATAAGCTCAGATATGTTCTCCAGATTCACTTCGATTCCTCCAATAACGAAGTAGAGTATGAGGCACTTTTGTATGGGTTGCGCATGGCCATTTCACTCGGCGTCTGTCGCCTCATGGTCTATGGCGACTCAGATTTGGTGGTTAATCAAGTGATGAAGGAGTGGGACGTCAGGAGTCTGGCAATGACTGGGTATTGCAATGCAGTGCGAAAGCTAGAAAAGAAATTCGAGGGGTTAGAGCTTCATCACATCCCCCGACTGAAAAATCAGGCAGCTGACGATTTGGCAAAGATAGGCTCCAAGAGAGAAGCCATTCCCAGCAACGTGTTCTTGGAGCACATTCACTCACCGTCAGTCCAAGAGGATCCTTTCACAGAAGAAGCCCCGCAGCCGAAAAGTGCCACAGATCCGACTGAAGTTGAAGTACCTGCAGTGGTCGACCTAATCATGGAAGTCTTGGCAATCATCCCTGACTGGACAATACCGTACATCGCGTATATCCTAAGGAAAGAACTCCCGGAAGACGAGGAGGAGGCTCGACAGATCCTCCGCCGATCCAAGGCCTTCACAGTCATAAGGGGACAGCTGTATAGAGAGAGCGCGACTGGAGTCGGTCAGAAATGCATAACACCAGAAGAGGGTCAGATAATCCTTAATGATATCCACTCGGGGACCTGTGGTCACCATGTGTCCTCTCGGACTATTGTGGCTAAAGCATACCGAGCTGGATTTTACTGGCTAAGAGCAAATGAGATGGCAAAAGAGATAGTCGACAAGTGTGAAGGGTGCCACTTCTACTCTAACATGTCGCACAAGCCTGCATCAGCCCTGAAGACCATTCCACTCGTCTGGCCCTTTGCCGTTTGGGGATTGGACATGGTTGGTCCACTAAGAACGGGCAGGAGTGGATTCACTCATGTGCTTGTGGCAGTCGACAAATTTACCAAATGGATCGAAGCTAAGCCCATCAAGAACCTCGATGCTTGCACTGCTATTAGTTTCGTCAGAGGGTTAACATTCAGATATGGAGTCCCGCATAGCATCATCACTGATAACGGGTCAAACTTTGATTCGGACAAGTTCAGAGCTTTTTGCACCTCTCAAGGCACACAAGTCGACTACGCATCGGTCGCCCATCCCCAGTCGAATGGACAGGCTGAGAGAGCGAATGGTCTGATTCTCAAAGGGCTAAAGCCTCGATTGATGCGCGAGAACGCGGCAGGCGCTTGGGTCGACGAGCTTCCGTCAGTTCTGTGGGGATTAAGGACCACCCCTAACCGGTCGACTGGAAGAACTCCATTCTTTCTGGTTTATGGAGCCGAAGCAGTCCTGCCGAGTGATCTTCTTCATAATGCACCCCGGGTTGAACTTTACACCGAAGATGAAGCAGAACAGGCCCGGCAAGACGCAATCGACCTCTTAGAAGAAGAAAGGGAGATGGCCATGATCAGATCGACCATTTATCAGCAAGACTTGCGCCGTTTTCACGCCCGGAATGTGAAAAGTCGAGCCTTCTAAGAAGGAGATCTGGTCCTCCGAGTGGATCAACAGAAACCACACAAACTTGCTCCTACTTGGGAAGGCCCCTTCATAGTCACCAGAGTCCTCCACAATGGAGCATACCACCTCTACAATGTCGATCGCCAGATCGACGAGCCACGAGCTTGGAACGCGGAACTGCTCCGCCCCTTTTACACCTGAGTTCTCCCTTAGATGAGATGTAATAAGAAAAAAAATATAATTTCTACAGTTCATTTTTATCAAAGACAAGAGTGTTCCAATAATGGTTGTCACTTTGTTTGCATACAAAACCCCCCAGTGGGTGACTTGGCTGCGAATCCGTTTCGCCTAAGTTTGAAAAAATCCTACCGAGTGGAGAGCAATCCTCCCACTCGGAGGCTTAGCTGCAGTCCAGTACTCGCCTAAGTTCTCCCACTCGGAAGCTTAGCTGCAGTCAAGTACTCGCCTAAGTTTGAAAAAACCCTACCGAGTGGAGAGCAAACCTCCCACTCGGGGGCTTAGCTGCAGTCCAGTACTCGCCTAAGTTCTCCCACTCGGAAACTTAGCTACAGTCAAGCACTCGCCTAAGTTTGAGAAAAAATCCTACCGAGTGGAGAGCAATCCTCCCACTCGGGG
>NW_025227374.1:6885-7223 GCF_018294505.1 Triticum aestivum | reverse complement strand
GGTGACTTGGCTGCGAATCCGTTTCGCCTAAGTTTGAAAAATCCTACCGAGTGGAGAGCAATCCTCCCACTGGGGGCTTAGCTGCAGTCCAGTACTCGCCTAAGTTCTCCCACTCGGAAACTTAGCTGCAGTCAAGCACTCGCCTAAGTTTGAAAAAATCCTACCGAGTGGAGAGCAATCCTCCCACTCGGGGGCTTAGCTGCAGTCCAGTACTCGCCTAAGTTCTCCCACTCGGAAGCTTAGCTGCAGTCAAGTACTCGCCTAAGTTTGAAAAAATCCTACCGAGTGGAGAGCAATCCTCCCACTCGGAGGCTTAGCTGTAGTCCAGTACTCGCCTA
>NW_025227374.1:3985-6719 GCF_018294505.1 Triticum aestivum | reverse complement strand
AAAATCCTACCGAGTGGAGAGCAAACCTCCCACTCGGGGGCTTAGCTGCAGTCCATTACTCGCCTAAGTTCTCCCACTCAGAAACTTAGCTGCAGTCAAGCACTCGCCTAAGTTTGAAAAAATCCTACCGAGTGGAGAGCAAACCTCCCACTCGGGGGCTTAGCTGCAGTCCAAAACTCGCCTAAGTTCTCCCACTCGGAAGCTTAGCTGCGGTCGAGCACTCGCCTAAGTTTGAAAAAACCCTACCGAGTGGAGAGCAAACCTCACACTCGGGGACTTAGCTGCAGTCCAGCACTCGTCTAAATACAAGACCGAAGTCCCACACGACAGATCAAAACCACGAAGATATTCAGCAAGAAATCAAGTTCGGATAAAGCCTAAAAGGCCCCAGACCTCAAATCAAAGTACTCGAGCCCTCGGCTCGGCAGAGTTTAAACGGTTACAAATCCACTCGGCATTCCGAGGCAAATTTAAGGAGAAGCATAAAAGTTTTTCATTCCTCAGGTGGAGGACTGGCAGGGGCGACGAACTCATCCAAGTCGATTCCGTCCGCAATATGGGTGGCAGCAGCAATAAAGGTCTCCATGAAGTCTTGAAAGCTGTGCCTCTTGGTATTGGCGACTTGGATGGCGGCCAACTTCTCTTCTCACGCCTCCTTGCAATGGACGCGGACTAAAGATAGAGCCACATCAGCGCCGCACCGAGCAGAAGACTTCTTCCACTCCTGCACTCGGTCAGGGATTCTGTCAAGTCGAGTCATCAGAGACTCGAGATCGTTCTGGAGCGTAGACTCTGGCCAAAGTGTCGGGTCGATCCGCGACATGGCAACCTTCAGCTGAGCCAAGTAATCCATGGCGCCATCGATACGAGATTCCAGTCGGAGCAGATTCATGGCAGCGTCATCATTCACCGGAGAATTGATTGGGTCCAAACCTGTTTCAATCTGCCCAGTCTCCTCTTCAAAGTTCTGGCAAAACTCTACATACACGACCCAAGGATAAGTCAATTCTCACAGACTAAGTCGACACAAAAGAAAACCAGTCAGAATTGAATGCGCACCTTCAAGCTTGATGTACAACATCTTGGCGAGGCTCCTCAAGTAGCTCTCCAGGTCGTCCCTCCTGCGAGCGACGCCTTCCATCTGCTCGCTCAGGGAAAGGTTCTCCTTCTTCCAAAGCGAGCACTCCCTGTTGGCTTCATTCAGAGCGGTCTTCGGCCTAGTATTCTCATCTTCTATTTGGCTGACCGAAGCCAGCTTCTGTTCAGCCAGAGCAATCTTGTCGTCAGCCTCCTTGTGGGCAGCAGCCAAGTCCCGATCCTTCTTCGCCAGGGCCTCGCTCAGTTCTCCTGCAAAAGAAACGATGATTGGTTCAGAAACAGCAGAAGGGTACTCAAGCCTAAAAACAAAACCAGTCGACAAAGTCGTCTTACCAGCAACGCCATCTCTGACCTTCTGCAGCTCTGTTCTGGCCAGCTCCAGATCAAGGTTCAGTTGAATCCGCTGCTTCTCCAACTCAGTATAGCGAGATGCAAGTTCACAGGATTTCTGCAAAAGGAAAAATCAGTCGACAGACATCCAAGATAAGTTGCTTCCGAGTAACTGAGAGAAAAAGATGACGTTTCTAAGACCACAGCCGAATCAAAAACATTCGACAATAGTCTCGGGGACTACACCCAGTGGGTGCACTCAGCGTGCCCCCACTGGTTCCAAAAAGAGAGAGAGAGAAAGTCGACTGTCCGCAGTCGACGGATACAGCTCCATTCGACGTGGCCTGACCAGACCAAGAAAAGAAATACAGATACAGAAACACAATATAAAGACTACAGTCGACTGCCAGCAGTCCACCGTAGTCTCGGGGACTACACCCAGTGGGTGCACTCAGCGTGCCCCCACTCGTCCAAGAATGGGTAAACACACCCAGTGGGTGTACAGATACAAAAGATCTTAAAAAAAGGAGAGACTCTTCAAACGATCAAGTGTCGAGTCGACTGACCTGGACGTTGCTCTGAAGCGCCGAACTTGCGTCATAGGCTGCCTGGCTGGCCTCCCGAGCCTTCTTCACCTGCTCCATCATGACCCCCGCCTGGCGTATAGCCTCCTTCACAGCAGCCACTTCGTCCTCAGGGACGGGGTATGCGACAAAAAGCGAAGTTAGATCTACAGTCGACGCTAAAGGCTGCGCACTCGACAGAGGATTGGCAAAAGTCACAGAAGCCCGAGGGGCGTCGCCACCATCTCGAGCCATGGTCTCTGGCGCCGGAGTAGGCTGGGGAGTCCTGTCAGCCGACGACCTCTTGGTCCTCCTCATCCTCAGCGGTTCGTTGTCGTCGTCATCCGGGAGGTCGATAACATGAGGAGGGGCTGCAAGGGAAACTTTCAATCGACCAAAATCGCAAGAAATGACCAGTCGACTCAAAAACAGGACGTCAGTAATCGTACCATGGTTGGAGGTAACTGCGTCCCCCATCTCTTGGTCGTCGTCCTTGGCAGAGACCTCAGAGGTAGCAGCGCTGCAAATTTCGAAAAGTCAGTCGGTTAGCTCAATAAAATCGACCAAGGATCCGTCCACGGTCGACGAAGGAAAACAAGCTTTATTACCCGGAAATGGTAGGGACGGCTATCTTCATCTTGGGCAGAGCCTTGGGCGGCTTGGACAGCGTCTTGCGTAGTGGCTTGGTGACCTTCCCAGTCGGTGTTGGAGAAGAAGTCCGAGGGCATTTTGACGATGGCCCA
>NW_025227374.1:0-3619 GCF_018294505.1 Triticum aestivum | reverse complement strand
TTCCTCAGTCGACCCCTGTGCCCCGTTGGGCGTCGAGTACATCTCCGTGGTCGCCTGGAAAACAACAGACAAAACGAAAGTCAATCGACCTACTCAAAAGAAGACCAACGCAGAAAACGAAGATTTCAGTCGGGAGCATAAAGACACACCTGGTCAACCTCATACGAACTGTCGAGTGGAATGACCCTCCTGGCTCCTCGGGGGTTGTCCTTGTTCCCCGTGATGCTTGACAGCCACCCCTCCAACATCTCGTCGGTGACCTCCTCCGGGTGGATCCGAGTGGTGTCCTCGAGGCCAGAGTACAGCCACATCGGGTGGTCACGAGCCTGGAGCGGTTGGATTCGCCTCTTGAGGAAGACTTCCAGCAGATCCATTCCCGTCACACCCTCGCGGACAAGTTCAACAACTCGACCCGCCAGTACCTTGACCTGGGCTTTTTCTTCCGGCGTCACCTTCAGAGAAGCAGGCTTTTCGGCTCGGTCGAGAGAGAAAGGCGGGAGACCAGTCGACTGCCCTGGAGTCACCTGGTCCTGGCAGTAGAACCAAGTCGCCTGCCAACCTCGGACCGACTCCGGGAAAGTGACGGATGGGAAACAGCTCTTCCCCCTCGTTTGGATCGCCAAGCCCCCACACAACTGGATCACTTGCGTCTTCTCATCACTCGACTTGGCCTTCTTGGCCAACTGAGAGCGACAAGTGAAAATGTGCTTGAAAAGCCCCCAGTGTGGGCGGCAACCCAGGAACGCCTCACACATAGAAATGAAAGCGGCGAGGTAGACAATGGAGTTTGGGGTAAAGTGATGGAGCTGCGCTCCAAAGAAGTTCAAAAAGTTTCGGAAGAAAGAATGGGGCGGCAGAGAAAACCCTCGGTCGATGTGAGTGGCCAGAAGCACGCACTCACCGTCGCGAGGTTGAGGTTCGATCTCTCCCCCCGGAAGACGCGCGGCTTTGTGGGGAATGGCTCCCCCCTCAACCATGTCGTCGAGATCCTCCTGCCGGAGCACCGATGGCATCTAGTCGCCCTGGATCCAACCTTTGGGCAGGGCCGTCCTGGAGGAAGATCCGCCGCGCGCAGACTTCTTCCCCTTCCCCGCCGTCGCCTTCTTCGCGCGCTCCAGAGTGGTCGTCTTGCCCTTCACCATCGTCGCCGGCGAGATCTCGAACAGGTTTGCGGTAGTTGGGCGAGAGCGGAGGCAGCGGAAGAGGTTACAAAGAAAGAGAGGAAGAAGGAGAAGAGAAGAGCACGCGCACTGTTGAGGGACTCCGAGCCGGCAACTTATAAGGGGCCGCTTCCGAGTGGCTGACCAGTAGGCCCAGGCTATCCAGTCAAATCCCGCGGCAGGCGCGCGCGCAGTACATGGCGAAAAAGGCGGCACGGAGATCAAGGAGCCTTCGCATTGTCACTTCCGATTACTGCGGCCGCCCCCGTTCCGCGCGCTTCCCAAAAAATTCAAATCCCGTGATATCCGCTGGCTGCAGAACAATTTGTCAAAACAGAAAACCCCGCGCGCACCGGCGCTCGGTACATCACAGGTGAAGAAATCCACTTGACAAAAGGCCTGGAACGGATCAAGGTGACTGAAAGAGGTTGATGACGTCATCTGTGACGGTCGACCCAGAACGAAGCACTCATATAACCCGAAGAATCAGTCGGAAAGGTCACCAACCCTTTTCTCACTCTAGCCTCGATCCATTCGGGGGCTAATGATGAAGCTATGTACCTAGGGTAGGGGCACGGACCCATCCTAAAAAAGCCCCACCCAAGGACATCCCTAGAATGAGCCACCTCTCAAACAACTGGAAGGCATCCCACTCGACGGGGTCAAGACACTCGACCAAAGAACAACCACTCGACCACGAAGCCAGAAGACCTAAAGTCACTCCGCGGGCAAACGGTCGGGTATTAAGTAGTCGTTATGGTTATTATAGCACTTTATTAGGGGCGTTACCAGTAACACCCCACCTTAAATGTACCTAAAACCCTGCATTACTGAGAGTAGGAGGGGGCCGGCGAACTCTATATAAGCCACCCCCCTCCTCAGTATGAAGGGTTCGCACCCTTGTGATCTACACACGCATAATCCAATCGACCGCCTCCGGGCACCGAGACGTAGGGCTGTTACTTCCTCCGAGAAGGGCCTGAACTCGTAAACCTTGCGTGCTTACAACTTCCCAATAGCTAAGGTCTAGCCTCTTCATACACACCCCCCTACCTCACTGTCAGACTTAGAACCACGACAGCCAACACCCTCGTTGGGCCTCCGCTTGAAGGTTGCCGAGTACATGTCGTGTAAATGGTGGTAAGTGGTGAAAGCGTGTATGAGGAAGTACACCCCTGCAGGGTATAAAACTATTCGAATAAACGCGTCCGCGGTAAAGGACTACTTGGTTGCCTATACAGTTCATAGACAAGTTAATGGTTACTACTAAAAGACTCAAGATAAGTGTGAGTACCGAGGATGGCCCTCGCGTAGGATGACGAGATAGGATCCCCGGTGGAGTATTGTGTTGGTGAGTAGTGGACTCGTGTGCGAAAACTATTTTACTAGTGGAGTTCCGTAGGATAGCTTAGCCAAGAGTCAAAGCTGGCTTGCTGCAATAACCCCACCACCTTCTTGAGAATGAGCATGTATAGTAGGTTCTGTTGTAAGACTTGCTGAGTACCTTTGTACTCATGTTTGCTTAATTGCTGTTTTCAGATGACAACACCGCCCCCACTACAACAAAATATGTCAGTAGGTACACTTTTCCTAAGACGCTTTTATATTCGTCCTTACATTTGGAAGTACCTATTATGTAGAGACGCTTTTTAGGACGATATGCATAGCATCATAAATTTCACTCTTACAGGTGCATCATATTCATTATTATTTTCATACATAAATACATTGGGACGATTTTTGAGACGTTTTAGAATACAACGCTATGGCTAGAGAAGAGTTTAAAAATAATCTATAATCATTTCTAACAGTAATAACATATAATCTTGTAATAGTAGGTTATCGATTTTTGAGTCGACAGAGGATTGGCAAAAGTCACAGAAGCCCGAGGGGTGTCGCCACCATCCCGAGCCATGGTCTCTGGCGCCGGAGTAGGCTGGGGAGTCCTGTCAGCCGACGACCTATTGGTCCTCCTCATCCTCAGCGGTTCGTTGTCGTCGTCATCCGGGAGGTCGATAACATGAGGAGGGGCTGCAAGGGAAACTTTCAATTGACCAAAATCGCAAGAAAATGACCAGTCGACTCGAAAACAGGACGTCAGTAATCGTACCAGGGTTGGAGGTAACTGCGTCCCCCATCTCTTGGTCGTCGTCCTTGGCAGAGACCTCAGAGATAGCAGCGCTGCAAATTTCGAAAAGTCAGTCGGTTAGCTCAATAAAATCGACCAAGGATCCGTCCACGGTCGACGAAGGAAAACAAGCTTTATTACCCGGAAATGGTAGGGACGGCTATCTTCATCTTGGGCAGAGCCTTGGGCGGCTTGGACAGCGTCGTGCGTAGTTGCTTGGAGACCTTCCCAGTCGGTGTTGGAGAAGAAGTCCGAGGGTGTTTTGACGACGGCCCAACGGAGGCAGTCGCCTTGCCACGTTCCTGCGCCGGGTCGTGTGCGAGCTTGGATC
>NW_025227373.1:0-9015 GCF_018294505.1 Triticum aestivum | reverse complement strand
TGACAGTGGCGCGAGAGAGTCTGGCATGCCACCGTTAACCGAGGGGGTGATGAGATTTACCATTACGTGCACGAAGCAGCACTGGAGTCCCGCTTCCCAGGACCTCACCCCGTTCAAGAGGTCGACGTTGTGCGGTCGCCATTGGTTTTGTGGCACTGTACGAGCACGAGCGGACGCCCGCGATGGTGGAGCCGAGCGCAGCCGCTGGGAGCGCGGGCACGGGCGACGGTGGAGCGACTCCAGCCGTGGCCCGTGGGAGCGCAGATGCGTACGGCGACACAAAAGATTGAGGAAGGATTGGATCAAGAGAGGAGTTGGATCAGCGGTGGTACACCAATGCACGGACTAAAATTTCGTGCTTGGGCTCGCCGGCGGCCATGGCCACGGCGGGAGGCGAGTCCTGGAGGTGAATCTTCGACCACTCTTCCGCGGTTGAACTGGTCGTCGCCATGGAGCCGCCATCTGCGCCTCCTCCTTGAGATCTGATGATTCTGACCATGGATCAATGGATCTTGGGGAGGAGGGATCCCGGCTCGACGTCCAGGCCGCGGTCGTCGTGGCCGGGAATCCTCGCCAGGGAGGCTTGGCCTGCAGGCGGCATTATCTAGACAGTTATCAAAAAAGTCAGCTCCATGTGGCAAAAAAGTCAACACCATTATCTAGACAGTTAGGTTGACCGCTATGACCTGGTGGTCCCACACGTAAACTTCTCTCTCTTTCTCTCTCCACCCGATGTGCCTGCCGCACAGGGCGCTCACCGGCTACTTTCCCGATTGTTTGGCTAGGGAGTAAAGGGAGCACCTCTGCGATTGTCACGATCGGGTCACCCGAGTCGGACCTCAGACTAGGTGAAGCCGAAAGCTAGCGCTCTTATAGTTATTCAATGTTGGTCGGCACACAACGGAACTCATGAGTACAAAAAATCTATTGCACAAGTCTCATAATAACAATGAGCACCGAAGAAAGGTATCGGTGGGGGTACTATTTTCTTCGAAGATGCTTCTTACTCTTCGCAGTAATATAACATAAGTTCCCTAAGCGCGCTTTGTCTGTTACAGCCTTATGGCCTGATTGCCTGGTTATTGGAAACACCGTCGATATTCTCGACCGACGGAGTACATAGCACTTTTCGGTCCTTAACCGAAGAGGGAGAAGCCGACGGTCGGTTAAGACGCGTTTAAAGTTCGGTTGAACATAGATATGATATAAGTACTTCGGTACATGCAATCATTCTTCTACCCATGTCACTTGGGGGCTCTTAAATTTATTTGTGCCGTTTTATAATAAGTGTTCTTCTTCTCAGTCGTTGCAAAGTTCTATTATTATTATTTATCACTCCTTTTTTCTACGCGAGTGTGCGATCACTAGCCGGGGAGCCTAATTTCTCTCTCAAAGCCGCTAGAGTTTAGTTTGCTAAACTGGCCTAATGAGAAGTACTCCGCCCTCGGGATAGGAGGTTGAAGCCGTAGGCTGACCCACTTGAAGTCTTGAGATAGGATGTGTCATGTTAAAGGACGACAGAAGCACTTCTTTTTTCTAAGAACAATTTTCGGATTGGCACCGAACACTTGATCTTGTTCGGACGTCATGTTTTTACTGACTTTTCTTGGTTTTCCAAGCTTTTTGGCACTTTTAAACTATTTGTGCTTTTCCAGCATTAGTCTCACAGTGTAACGCCGGACTCCTTTAGGGATTCGGCAAAAACATTCTCAGATATTGCTATATATGCATCGGTTTTGAATTGTGTCTTCGGTCAATAGTTGGGTTGCCCGGCTACTGCACTTGCTTCCTATGTTCCGTTTTGTTCGGCTAGGCGTGCAAAGGGAGAACCACTGCGATTGTGCTTCCAGCTCACATGGTTAAGCACCTTAGTGGAGAAAGCCGAAAACTGACTGTCAGAATAAGCGTAAACTGGTCAGCGATCCGATGACTATGACGGGCCATTCATAACATTGGCCGAAGTGTTTACGGCTTGACCTTGACTGTCGCCGAACACTACCGGGGGCTATTAACTGGCCTCCCAAACTAAATCCTCGATATTTTGCTCTTACATTTGAGCTGAGGTTTCATGATCATGCTTAGCATGACAACCCAAAGAAAGGAACCGATAGCGGGACTATTTTCTTTGGAATACATTTCTTCTATTAAATAGTAATATAACATATCTCTCTACGTACCTTTGTTTATAAAACCGTGTGGCCAGATTGCCTTGTTTGTCGTAAATCTTTGCCCTCATAAAGGCTTTATAAAGTAGGACAAACACTCCTCGGCTACTGGCTAAGGAGGTGGAAGCCGATGGTCGGTCAACAAAGTTTTGTAAAATGCGGATCCGAGCATTAATGACGTAAAGTACTTAGATACATAGAGTCATTACACATAATTTGTGATTTTACTATGGATATTGATCCTTAATTCGGCCACCCGTGCCCGCATTAAGGCTCGGGGGCTACTAGGCTTTAGGCTTATTATTTACAAATATTAAAGGGGCACATCGATCCCTTGATCTGGTGTTGCCACCCGACCAGTGTCTCGGGGGCTACTGCATTGCTTGTCCAATGCAGAAAAATTTATGTGCAATATAGTTTCCGAGGAGATTTTGATCCTCAGGTTGGGCGGCCGCACCCAACCTGAGTCTTGAGGACTGAGCACGCCGCTTTTGTGTCCCGAAGTATTCTTCCGAGCTAGGACTTGATCCTCAGGCCGATTTTGCAAATCAACCTGAGTCTCAGCGGCTACTGGGATCAGCGGTCTTATGTCATCCTTCATGTGCATCTTGGGTTTTAGACCGATACACACCTTGAGGGCTACTGGCTATATATCTCGGCAGAGAATAAATTGCACCAATAAAAAATATTGACAAAAAATCGGCCCATAGTCGGGGTGGTGCACCACCTCGGAAGCAGTCCGGCATAAAAGCTCGGGCGCTAGTGGCTGGCTCCATAGAGGGCATTTCCGGCATTAAGCTCGGCTAAACTCCTTCAACTTTTTTGAACCAAGGTGATATGACACCTCGGATATAGTCCGGCATTGGAGCCTGGACACAGTCCGGCGTTGGAGCTCGGATATATTTCGGCGTTGGAGCTCGGATATACAGTCCGGCATTGGAGCTCGGATACATAGTCCGGCGTTGGAGCTTGGATACATTCCGGCGCTAGAGCTGGGAAGCGGTCCGGCGTTGGTGCTCGGCTGCAAAAGATACCTCGAATGCAGTCCGGCGTTGGAGCTTGGATGCAAGAGGACCCTGCCTCCCAGGAACAACTTCAAACCCGAGGTGTGGCATAAAAATAAACAAGGCATTGATAAAGGCCGGAAACTTAAAGGGGCTCCTCGGATACCCGACGTGTAAACTCGTCGAATGCATTTCGGCGATCCTCAAGATCAAAGATAAAGAAGATTTGTTGAACCAGTTTTCAAGACCAGCAACCGAAGATGAAGAACAGTTCAGAAGAATCGAGGAGCGTCCCTAACTTGAAGACCAGTTCAGGTGGCTACTGACGGTGTCCTGGACTAGGGGGTACTCACCACGTCGTCTCCCGGTCTATTAGATTGGGCCGAGGACCCCCGTGGTCGTATACTGATGGGCCAGTTCGGACGGCTGTCGCATACAAGGAAGATTCCACAAGACTTGGCGATCAAGACAAGGACTTCTCCCCACCGGCGTATTCGGCTAGGACTCTTGTTAGCCTAGGCCTCTGGTGCATTATACAAACCGAGGCCAGGCTAGTCGATAGATAGACAATATATACAACAATCATACCATAGGCTAGCTTCTAGGGTTTAGCCTCCTTGATCTCGTGGTAGATCTACTCTTGTACTACCCATATCATCAATATTAATCAAGCAGGACGTACAGTTTTACCTCCATCGAGAGGGCCCGAACCTGGGTAAAACATCGTGTTCCCTGTCTCCTGTTACCATCCGGCCTAGACGCACAGTTCGGGAACCCCTACCCGAGATCCGCCGGTTTCCGACAATTCCCCAAGCTTATATGATTTAATTCTACTAGCAAACTTTCCTCTGCTTGCAACTGGAGAAAAAAACCTGCCCCTAGCCCAGTAAGCATGGCTCAAGACTCCCATGGGTCTACATCCTCTATTTTAATATGGCGCCCTACTCGTGTCACTACATATCCATCTTTCCACCCTCACTGATAGTGAGCGTGGTGTCCACCCTATCACAATATGTATGATGGTTAATCCCAAGGCGATGATCTCAGCCACCACATGGCTCATCCTCATTAAGCCGCAAGAGTGAAAGAGAATGTTTGGAACATCTTTCAATTTGTTAAAATGCTAGCTTAAATATCATGGAGCATCGAGGAAAAACAAATTGCACATTCAACTATTAGCCAAAATAGTTGCTTCTATATTGATGTGGCTTCCTTTTCTTTGTGTCTCGGGTATGAGTGAAAAAATATCCAGTCTCGAAAGACAACAAATAAATGAGAGCAAAAGAGAGAGTATTCTTAAAATTGCATGCACGCCTTATATACTCAAATGACACTGAAGAAGCAATATGCCCTTTAGTCATATACACACAAAGGAATAGGGCCATTTAAAAATTGATTGAATTATAACTATCAACTTGTATGTTGTGCCACTTACAATGATCTGTTCTACCAATTGGTCCATAATGACTTCACTAAAGCTGGGAGCATGTATCATCTGAATGGCTTTGTTTCTTTGTTTCTGAAGAGAGAATTCATAACACGTAAATCGAACACCATTGACCCCACCTACGAAAGACTGTCTCATCATTCTTTAGCAAAGCAACCCCTATTATTGTCCATTGTTTTTCCACATGTTGCTCATGTTTTAGCTAGCTTGAGTTATTTGTTAGTTTAATATTTCACATCGAGTCAAGTAGATTATCACTTTCACAGTTGAGCTATTGCTAATTGTCTTGTACAAAACATAACTATCTTCCTGAAAGAATTCTATGTATGGTTCATTCATTCACTATATATCATTAACTATTTCTAAAATTGTCGTTACTGATAAAAAATTCACAAAAATGGTCAACGCCAAATTAATTGAAGCAAATTTCAAGTGTGTCAAGTCCACTTTTAATAGCATGTGAGTGAATTTATCCTACCAAAACCATCTCTTTAGAATCAATTCCCATGCAAGATAGAACTAATATCCCAGAGTATAATTCACATCATTTTACAAAGAATTTCATGTACTAAAAATCATTTACACAGAAAAGATTTAAAACACAATTAAAAAACTTGTATTATTTCATTTTCGGTTAGTTAGTATATAACACAAAAATAAGGTAAAAATATATGGAAAACACACATTTTTTACAATGAGAATAATAGTAACCTAATACGTCATTATAATTTCATAATAAGTTAGCAACGTATAATGATGATCCCCGTGCATCAAACATGCCTAAGACAAAACTTTGTTCGCCAAAGGCGCGTATTTGAGAATGTAATCACATTTGGATGAAAGTTTCTTTAGACAAATGAAATCATATGTGTTCATGATACAACTTTATAAAATTCTAGCCCGCACATCGGGCGGGCCACTATGCTAGTAAGTGAAAAGCATAAACATACATAAGTAATTGGAAAGTGATAACACTAATTACCTTCAAGCCTTGGGTACCTTATTTTATAGTAGTTTGGCACTGATCCCTCTCTATGGATAATAGTGACAATGGTAATGTCAACCACAACTTACTCCATAAATCTCAAGTGTAGGTTACAACCTTTTCTCGAGTATTTTCATGTCCAACATAAATAGTCAATGCATTTTTTGTGCTTTTAGTGAAATAAATACGACATACTCTTTCCATCATCCAGACTTGAAGATCATGTCTTTTTTCAATGGAAAAACGGTGCACAATTTCTTTACTAGTAGCGCGCTATTGCATACGAGGAGAGGTCACACTAAAGTTTCGCAATTTTTCTTATCATGGGGCTATTCGTGAAATAGCATGCTATATTGCGCTAAAACAGTATAGCTTGTAGTGTGATGTTTTATTGGCAGCCCATTAACCCAAAGACACAAATATGACCAAGCCCAAATAGGAAAAATAGTGAATCCCCCATCCGACCAAGCGCTACTAGTCCCCAACTCTCTACTTCATTCTCCACCCAACCACGCAGTCATGTGCGCCGCCGACGGCTTCTTCTTCCTCCTGTTTGGCCCGTCTTCTTCTATTCGTTGTTGGTCTTCCACTGTTCTCCGCCGGTCTTCCCCCGTTTGCGGCGGCATGATGTCGCCGCCAGCTGTGCCGCTGACAAGTAAGGCACCAGGCAAGTCCTTTGGGCTTGTAGGTTCATGATGTACGTATCGGATCATGATGTTTGCTAGATCTTAGTTCCCAGTTACGTTACAAGGTAGCCATCTTAACTCCGAGCACTCAATTGATTGATCTTCGCTTTGTTAAATATGTAGCTACATGGAGTACTTAAATATCCCGCAATGAGAGGTTATTCTTTAGCAATGGAGATCTCGGCGGCACCTAATTCTAAATTTGTATATTTTTGCTATATTGTTGCCTCATTGGTTGTTGATGTTAGGCCACAGTAAAGCTGTTTTAGTACTTTATTATTAAAGTATATCATTTATTCTTGTTGAAATCCTTTAATTTTAGGCTATATGGCATTACTTCGCAACACCATTTGTAAATAGCACGCTATACCATGCATTGCATCTGGAGGAGGCCACCCCTATTTCTCTTAACACGCTATTTTTTGTTGCATTTTCAAAAGGCACAATCATTTATTGTTACTGCTGAATGCACACTTCTCACTCCCACAAACAATTCATCATAGAACATGAGGCCCGTGCACATATTCTTCTCCACCTTTAGCTTCTATCTCTGGGAGTAAAATAAAATATCAAAAAATATGTAGCCTGGAACACCACGTCAGCTAATAGATGCTTCTCGGGGAAGTTGTATAGGTAACTATGGCCTATACATTTATCTGCAAAATAAAATATTGTAGGAGGATTATTTACATAAGGTAACATAATTTACATGAACTTAAAACAAAACATTATATTTTTAATGCACTGTCCTCTTATTTTTCAGATGATGTTATGAAGTCTGTCATTGGTTGCATATCTCTGTTTGCTTGTACAAGTCTATAGGATGGTGTGAACCAGCTTAAGACTAATAAAGTGTCTGTTCTCTTCTTTTTTAGAACGTAAATATGAGTCATGGTTGTGCTTTCAAGTGATAAATTTTGACATCATTCTTACCATTGATTTAGTACAATGTCTTCATTGTCGTGTCTTTAGAAAAGTTGTAGATTTTGTTTTGATAATAGACAACCATGTAAAACATGATTGTTGTTTTGGCTTACCAAATTGTTGTTTTGCTCTAAAGTAGGTGTATTTTGATGAGTTAGGACAAATGTCAATATTGACAGATAAAATAATATCTGAACAACTTTGAACATTAAGTTTGTGTCAATAGAAATTAACCTTATTAATTTATTACTACATGGCTTCTAGTTCCACTCTTCGTTTGAGATGGCCCATTATTAGCTGCAAGTCATATTAAACTGATGATGATTTTTATAACAATTAGTTCTTGTGCAACATTTGATACGTCATATAACGGTCTCAATCAATGTTTTCTCATAATTCCTCGATGCAAAAACCACTAATGCTATGTTTAAATAGGGATTTTTTCCCATAGGCCACATTTTCCTTAGATATCCCATTTTCCTTGTTGCTTTGAATTACTTGAAATGGTTTTAGGTATTTTTACTACAGAAGATCAAGCATATTATGGAATGAATAAAAAAATAGTCCATGGGTTTGCTAGGCTGTCCGCACACATACGCTCAACCCAACATATATCCTTACTAGGATTTTGATTGGTAGAAGTTTGCACCATGTTTCTAAGTTATGTAACCATTTTACTACTCAATCCAGTCAAGTCTCCATTTCCCTACATAATAGGTGTTGAAGCCTTGAAGTTGAAGTGTAGGACGTGAGATTATCTTGGTCCTTGAGGCATCACTTTTCATAATAGTACAGGGAAAGTACATACATTTTTTATTGGTACTAATTAGTGGGCATGTTGTCCAAAAAGAATTTGATAGAGAGAGGCCAATAAAGTCAGAACATGTCAAAATCCAACAAAACGAGATATGTTTCTCCATTGTCTAATCACAACAAAGGGGTCTCTTGGTTTCTTCTAGATTACAATATCAACGATGTCTAGGTCCAAGTAGACTAGCTACTATTAAATATATGTTTTCCTTTTCACTATACTTTTTATGAAATATGTTTCGAATATATGTCCTCCAGAGAACATCTTCTTGACAACTTTTACCACACCATATTTCTTCAAGTAGTGTAACTAATAAATATTTATATAGGACCACAACATCTTAATATTTCATAACATAAGATGGCATTTCCCCTACAAAGAAGTGAAATACAAAGAATTCAATAATGTTACTATTACTAGGGAGAAAACAAAAGGAAAATGGATAGTAAAAAAATTATTTCCTTTATTATCTAATTATTTACAAGAATTAAATCATGTGGTTATTCTTTGCTCGACAAAAAGAATCTATTGAATAGTAACACTAAAACCATTGAAGAAGCTTATGTGAGGAGTGTGAAACCATCAAAGAATGTGATAGAGTATGAAGAAACTATCATACCTTTCCCATGTTTGGTCCCTTCCCCCTAGAGAACCATAGAGAGAATCACCAACATGGATAAATTTATCTAAAGGCCAACTAATATTGGACATTGGCAAAGCAACCCATATTGATGTCCATCGTTTTTCTACATGTTACTCTTGTTTTGGCTAGCTTTAGTTATGTATATTTCACATGGAGTCAAGTAGATGCTCACTGTCACAGTTGAGCTATTGCTAATTGTCATGTACAAAACATAACTAATTTTCCTGAAAGAATTCTCAGTATGGTTCATTCAATCACTATAAATCATTAACTATTTCTAGAAATGTCGTTACTCATAAAAAAATTCACAAAAATGTTCAACGCCAAATTAATTGAAGCAAAATTCAAGT
>NW_025227372.1:0-1650 GCF_018294505.1 Triticum aestivum | reverse complement strand
ACGGAGGGAATCATGGAGGAATACAGGCACCGGCCGGTTTACGCGCGTACATACGACTATATATAAAATCACACCTTGGCGGTGATCGCAGAGCATCCGCTAATCATTTGGGGGTGCACAAGTCAAGTTGTTGGTTGCAGACAAAGTCAGACCATCGTCATGCCCTAAGATCAGGCCCCACGTTATATCCTCAAGCCCTGATTGGAGACATTCCAAATACTAGTATGTTTGCAAGAAAGTAGGTACTCTCACGTACAGTTTTGCTAACCATGTCCAGCTTTCTTTTGTCGATGGTCATGGTTGGATTTTTTTTATATATACTAAATTCACTATTGAAATATGGAACTTTTCCTAGTCACGGGTTGTTTGCCGAGTACATTTCATCGGATAATAGGCAAACATGACCAGTCAAGTTCCATGAAGAAAACACTAGCAGAAGGACGCCACTTGGCAAATCACATGTTTGCCGAGTTGTGACACTCTACAAACACATGCTTTGCCGAGTTTTTCCCATGTGGCACCGGGCAAACAGATTTCCCCCCTTTTCTCCTCACTTTTTTGTTTCATTTTTTTTGCATTTATGCTCTATTCCTTTTACATTATTTATTTTCTCTCTTTTATTTTCTTTCCCCGTCACTATTTCCTTTTGTAGTCATTTAGTGCATTTTTAGGCATTTCATGCATATAATTCAAATCTGAGTTGCAAGTGCATGAAAAAGAAAAAAATGAGCTGAAAATTCCTATTTGTGTACTTTTTCTGCGAGGAATCCTATTTGTATTCTTTACTCTATGTTTAGGCCTTATCCTAGAAAAGAAAAAAAACAAAATATATGGGTGCCTAGACTTGAACACGAAAATGAAGTTGATTGGTTTTACGTAATTTAATTAAATGTTCAAAAATTCTAAAAAACATGAAACTTAGCATTGCACCCTCATATGGTATAAATATGTTGCAGTAAAAACTTGAGAAGGTTTTGCAAAAGTCGTTATGTACATTGCTTAGAAACCGGACCATCTCCGAGGTAGAATCTAGGTTCCGAAGGGGAATGAGTCAGATTTTAAGGCAAAGTTGCGGTTTCCTCATCAGTTGAGCTTCTAATTTTTCTACACCCAAGATAGACCATTACATTATAAATGTCAAACTTAGCAATTTTCAGGGCCTGTTTCTACATTTAAATCATTACCTTCATTTCTAGATATTTAGTGCATACAAGTCAAATTTGAATGGCAGTTGCATGATTTTGGTTTGAAATTGCAGTTGCAATTGCATGATTTTGTTTTGAAACACTGGTTTGAAAATCTTATTTGTAATCTTTAGTATAATTTAGGAATTATCCAAGAAAGCAATGGAATTCCACATCAGGGTGCCAAGACACATGTCCGAACATGGAAATTGTTGCTATTTTAATTCCTGAAAATATAAATGAAGTCTGAAAAACATGAAACTTGGCTTGACGCCCTCATATAGAATCAATATTTTGTTGTAAAATGTAAGGAGGATTCTGCAAAAGTGATATGTCTCAAATGTATCTGTAATTTATGAAGTATTCATGCCTTATTTATATCTATTTATATCATTTATTTATGTTTTTGGCACAATATTTATTTGAACTAACCTATTAATCCCGTTCCTATTTTCTATTGTTTTTT
>NW_025227371.1:0-6320 GCF_018294505.1 Triticum aestivum | reverse complement strand
TTGCTCCAGAGAGATTGCCAGGCATGGCTGACGATGATATTGCTCCAGAGAGATTGCCAGGCATGGCTGACTGTGACTGGACGGTCCGTGATGAGGATGGTAGAGCCACCGGCGGAGGGCGGACGGAGGGTTCTGCTGAACTGTGCGCTGCCACTCCGGGGGATGGTGATGGGATAACCGACGGCGATGCTGCGATCCGAGCCGCTGAAGAAGACTCGGGTAGCTGCTCCATTACAGGGTTCATCAATCTCCCTGAAACGCACAAGGAGAAAACTAACCATTACTCGCACGATCAAACGATTAAGGAGCATCTGAGTAAGCAACAGATCATGGATTTAAATTGTGCTTTGGCTTTTCAAATCAATGTAATGCAACCATCTAGCGTGGGATTCCTTGAAAAGGAAGTGACAAACAACAAGAAAATGACACTCCTCACAGATCACACATGTAAAGGTTTCACCGTACAGAAACAGCCAAATATACACAAGGTGCTGGTAAATGAATCATGCAAGGACACCATGCTCCATCTTATATGTTTTTTTTAACACTTTTGCTTCTTTTTTTTAACACTGCTCCATCTTATATGTTGATCAAAAGAAAAAGAAGCGTTTCGAAAGATGTGTATTAAACAGACATATCACAGCGAGCAGAGCTAAATGCTGAAAGACTAGCTATGACCAGATCATTGTTTTGGAAAACAAACAAGATACTCTAGCAACAGTTAGGCCGATACCATGAGATGCAACTGATGGTGTGAACTGGCGTCGGAAATTCTCAGCTAGTGATTTGCTCACGTAAACTTTCTGGTAGATACCATTCAACTGAGTCCGCTTCAGACGATGAGCGGAATCTTCTTGTTGAATTAACGAGTCATACTTCCTGTTTATCTTCTCTAATTCTTGGTTGCGCTCTGCCTGAAGTTGTGATCTCTGTTGACAAATAGATGTGCAGCCAAGGAAGACATGAAAAAAACTCACGACTAGCACATGCAATTTACAGTAAAACAGATAATAGACAAACAAAACAAAAAAAAAACCTTATCGTCATGGCCTTTATCAAGCAAAGTGCTCCAATGAATTATTTTTTCCAACTCATTTCTCAGCGGTTCATCACTAATGATTGGATTATTAAACACCAATGGCGTGACTGGAGGGAGTTGGGTAGGCTGCTCAGGACCGGTAGGGATATGCTGAACTGTGGTTGATAATTGCTGTTCAGGCTGCAAATCCTGGGCTGCCGTACTGCCTACCATACCTGCTCCTTCTGCTCCTGCAGGTCGATCACGCATTAAGGCTGATGGCTGTATTTCAGACTGCAGATCATGCTCAGGACTGGCTGCTGTGTTTGGTTCAAAACCAGCTTGTCTCCTTTCTTCAGAGCGTGTTCTTTCAAGTGGGTCATGCTGAACTGTGGTTGCTGTTTGCAGTTCAGGCTGCAAATCCTGGGCTACTGTCGTGCCTAGAACACATGCTCCTTCTGCTGCCACAGGTTGATCCTGCATCAAGGCTGATGGTTGTATTTCTGATTGCATATCAGGAGCTGTCACCACACCCAACGTATCTGTTGATTCTCCTCTGCCATGTGAATCCAATGAGGTTGATGGTTGCACTTCAGGCTGCGAACCTCGAGCAGCAGTGGCGCCCAAGATACATGCTCCTTCTTCTGCAGGTTGATCCTGCATTGAGGTTGACAGTCGGGCTTCAGGCTGCAAATCGCAAGCTACCTCTGTGGCCAGAATACCTGCTGGTTCTGCTTCTGCTGGTGGATGACGCAATGTTGCTAAGCTTTGTTGGGCAGGCAGACTGGTACTCTGTTCCACAGGCATTGAGGCTGGTGGTTGTATAGCATGAGGTGTCACAGTGCCAGATAACTCTACTCCTGCATGTGGATCCAATGAAGGTACTACACTTTGATGGACAGACGGACTCTGCAGACCAGACACAAAGGGAACGCCCCGCATTGAGGTTGATGATGATTGCATTTCAAGCGGCAAAACCTGAGCTGATATGGCACCCAAGGTACCTGCTCGCTCAGCCTCTGCTGACTGATCCTGCATTGCTGCCTCAGGACCCACAATACATGCTCGTTTTTCTGCAGGTTGATCTTTCATTGAGGTTGACTGTTGCGCTTCAGGCTGCAAATCACAAGATTTGTTCAGGAGACATACTTGATAGATACTTGGTTGGCAAGTTGCTAAACTTTGTTGGGTGGGTACACTTACACTTTGTTCCACATGCATACTTGATTGGCAAGTCTGAGTTTCAAATTCAGTAGACACTGGTAAGGTAGCTGGACTAACTGGTGACTCCAAGTGGACTTGATCTGTATCAACAGTGTCATCGGTGTTTGCATTAAATCCCCTAACAAGAGAATCTGCTCCTTCCAGCAACATACCTGGATTAGCAACATTTTCTGCCTCAACATGTCCAGTATTTCTACAGTCACCAATTGAAGATTCCTGATGTAAAATTAAAGGTGTTTGTGATCAGTTGTCTACCATCACTAAACTATATGCAATGACAATGAACACATAATCAAGTATGATGATACGCAGAATCACGAAAAGCAAAGCAGTACACACTGGAATGACTGGAATGACCACTATGTGCCAAGTTTTGGAATGTGCAAAATAAATATTATTTGTGTCAACTGGCGTAACTTTGAAAGTGCTTTTCAACAAGCGAACGACATAAATGCTCAACAACAACAACAACGAAGCCTTTAGTCCCAAACAAGTTGGGGTAGGCTAGAGGTGAAACCCATCAGATCTCGCGACCAACTCATGACATAAATGCTCAAACGAATATAATCAACAACATATGTAACTCTCGATGCCTACGGCACAATAGGCAATCCAGGCTGGAAAAATGATGATTGACTGCATACACAATCTGGACAACCCAAATACATTGTGGCGCATATTCATTTCTTTTTGGGTCTATACATGCCATCATTCCACACACATGACACACTATCACCAAGGTGGGGACTATGGCATGGTGCAAGAGGCAGAAACTTATGGTGGCGAAGCAGGATTTTGAGGTGTTATTAACTTACCATTTAGTTTATTTTCCATCTTATATCTAGCCATGTTTGTTAGTAAGGTTTTCGAGTCGAAGAGTCGACGAGTCGTTCTGGGGTAGCGACTCATGACGAGTCAAGCCTGGCCGGTCGACGAGTCGTGACTAGTCTCGACTAGTCGAGTGGTTTGAGTCAACCGTGGCAGTGCGACTCATTGACTAGTCGATGACTACTTGCGATTAGTCGCGTCGCGTGACTCAAAAACAGTGTTTGTTAGGCACACCCCTGTCTTAAGAGGATGGGGAGGTTACTTTCCAATTCCTTATTTAACACTATCTTAAATTTCGTTTCCTTATTTGACACTGAAAAACTTTTTCTTCCCTATCTAACAACGAGTTTAAATTTTATGCCTTTTATGACACTTCCGTCCATTTTGAGCCTAAATAGCACTTGAAAAGACCCTTTTGCCCCTCATGTGATATGTGTGTGTGCAGGGCAGTAGCACACACACGCAGCATCAGTGCGAGGGCAGTAGCACACACGTAGCAGCACATACACACGCACACGCACACACACAGCAGCACACAGGCAGCAACACACACACGCAACAGCAGCACGGACGCACGCAGTGTTGGCGCTGCCTCTTGCAGCACCTCTGCTTCTTCCTCCGTTGCCTCATACAACTCTTTCTTTTGCTTTCTCTCTCAACACATATGACTAGGGAACACACCCACACACACACTAGCACCAAGGAAGAGGAACAATGGCTTTGCCAAGAGGTCAGCTCCTTGGTTCACACGAGAAACGATCCAGCACTCTCGCCCACTATGTGTCAATATGCAACATATATACAAGGGTTGGACTCTGGCACTCTCGCCCACTAACCCATAACCTGGCAACTAACTAATCCCTATCTACATGCATGCCCAAGTCTAGCACTTACGCAGCATCCCATAACTTTTTTTCCCCATAATGGCCACATAATCTGGCCTGCATGCAATGCGTACAAATGTGGTCAAGCACTAACAGACTAACTAACTCACCTTATCTCTAGTGCTCAACGTGACATGCAACACACCCATGATCCACACTTGCACAGTATAACATATGACAAGATTAATCCTAACACGCAGCACACAGGCACGCAACAGCATGCCGGGCGCACACACACACACATACACACGCAATAGCAAACCCACACGCGGCAGCACACACGCACATCCGCGGCAGTAGCACACACGTACGCGCACGCACACACGCAATAGTACACGCACGCACACACGCAATAGTACACACACGCACACACGCAATAGTACACACACGCACACAAACATGCCACATGAGGGCAAAAGGGTCTTTTCATGTTCCTAGCTTTTGCAAGATCGTGTTCCTAGCTTTTGCAAGATCGTGTTCCATGAAAAAAATAGTATCATCCGCGAATTGTAAGATGGAGACGCCCCCCTCTACAAGATGGGGAACGAGACCTCCTACTTGGCCACTCTCTTTAGCCTGACTAATAAGTACTGCCAACATATCCGCTACGATATTAAACAGCACAGGAGACATGGAGTCTCCCTCTCTTAGTCCCTTACGAGTCTGGAAATAATGACCGGTGTCATCATTGACCTTTATCCCGACATTGCCTTTCTCTATGAGTAAATCCACTTGAGACCTTCAGGTATCATTGAATCCCTTCACACGTAAGGCTTGTTGTAGGAAGGTCCATTTGACCTTATCATACGCTTTTTAAAAATCCACTTTGAAGACAACCCCATCGAGTTTTTTTGAGTGGATTTCTTGCAACGTTTCATGTAGGACTACGACCCCTTCTAGGATTTGTCGTCCTAGAATGAAAGCAGTTTGAGTGGGTTGCACAATTGAATGTGCAACCTGCGTCAACCTATTTGTGCCAACCTTTGTAAAGATCTTAAAGCTTACATTGAGAAGACATATTGGTCTAAACTGCTCAATGCGAACGGCTTCCACCTTCTTTGGCAACAACGTTATTATTCCAAAATTGAGGTGGAACAAAAATAGGTGGCCTTCAAATAAATCATGGAACATAGGCATGAGATCACTCTTTATGATATGCCAAAATATTTGATAGAATTCGGTCAGGAACCCGTCTGGCCCGGGCGCTTTATTATGTTTCATTTGTGTTATGGCATCGAACACCCCTTTCTTAGTGAACGGAGACAACACCTCATTCTCTTCTAAGTTGAGTTGTGGTATGTCCCCCATCGCATTCTCATCAAGAGAGACAAAACTTTCTTCGGGTGCTCCGAAAAGTTTTTTGTAATATTCGGAGATGTATAGTTTTAGATTCTCTTGTCCTACAATTGTACCCTCATCTTGTTCTAGTTGCATTATCTTTTTCTTCCTATGCTTCCCATTAGCAATCATGTGAAAGAATTGTCTGTTATCACCCCCTTGGACGATTTTAGACAATTTTGCTCTAAGCGCCCATTTCATCTCCTCTTCTCTCATGAGGGTTTGCAACTTCTTCTCGGCCTCATTCTTAATATGTTTCTCAGAAGTATTAATAAGGATCGATTCTACTTTTACATCAAGTTCATTAATAATTCTTATCAATCTTTCCTTTTTCACTTTATATAAACCACATTGGTGTTTGGCCCAGCCTCCCAAAACTGGCGCAGATGTCTAATTTTGTTTTGCCATCTCTCCACACTAGAAGACCCTCCCATGTCTCTGGCCCATTCAGTTGCAATGAGCTCCATGAATCCTTCCCTCTCAAACCATCCCAGTTCAAAAGAGAAAGTATTTTTGTTTCCATCCAATAAGAGTGCAACAAGTTTTCTGCCACTCTTGCAAGCATCAAGGCACGCCCCGTGAGCGGCATCGGCATGCAAGACATGGTATGCATGCAAGCGCTCCGCTTTGTGTCATTTCGTTTATAGTTGCATTTCCATTGTCATATCCATTTGCCAATATGCTTACATGCAATTCATTTGTAGGCATTCCAAACTTTGGGGGCATTCAAGGTGCAACATGAAGGCAAGTCCTTCAACCTCTCCCATTATTGAAGGGTCATCAGAGACGAGGAGAAGTTCAAGGCGCAATTTGCCGCCATCATGGCGCGTGGGTGGAAGAAAGCCGAGGAGGAGGTTGGGGAGGGCGAGAAGGCACGACCGCGGGGAAAGACCAACTCCAAGAAGGAGGACAAGCGGGATGCGGCGTCAATCGCCTTGATCGCAACCGTGGAGGGCCTTATGACCAAGAAGGACTCAAGGGAGGAGAAGCGCCGGCAAGACAACAGAACTTACAACGACACATGACTG
>NW_025227370.1:0-14829 GCF_018294505.1 Triticum aestivum | reverse complement strand
GTAGCTTCTCAAAGTAACCCCATCACTCGAAATTTATAGGGATGCAGTATTGCACGTGTTTCATTAATGCCCCCGCTGGCTACTGTGCGATTGCGGTAAACGTCTTGCCTATCCTGGCAGACGTGTTGCGTGTTAAATAGAGGGGTTGCGAGCCCAAATACGCGTACAAGTTGGTTAGGAGATTACATCTTGGGAAGGAAGAAAAGCTAGAGATAAGAAGATAAAGATTACAAGATACTTATCCAACTAACTACTTCCAACGGTGGTGAACTCCTCCTTGTACACGCAATGCATGCGCAACATTATCATGTTTGACACTCTCCCTTAATCACAACTTCATTAGGTTGAGATTATACTTGAAGTCTTCAAAACTTCTTGTAGGCAGAGCTTTGGTAAAGCCATCAGCAACTTGGTCTTGAGAATGAATAAACCGAATATCCAGAAGCTTATTTGCAACTCTTTCTCGAACAAAGTGAAAGTCAATTTCAATATGCTTGGTCCTAGCATGAAAGATTGGATTTGCTGACAAATAGGTAGCACCTAGATTATCACACCACCAACATGGTGCTCTAGTGCTTTTTATACCTAGTTCCTTTAAAATTGACTGCACCCATATGATCTCTACTGTTGCATTAGCCAATGCTTTGTATTCTGCCTCTGTGCTGGATCTTGAAACTGTGGCTTGCTTTCTTGCACTCCAAGATATCAAATTTGGTCCAAAGAATACCGCAAAACCACCAGTCGAGCGTCTATCATCTAGACACCCGGCCCAGTCTGAGTCAGAAAAGGCACTGACAAGTGCAGAAGATGACTTGCTGAAGTTTAGACCAATGTTCAACATATTTTTCACATATCTTACTATACGTTTTGCAGCAGTCATGTGAACAGTGGTAGGTGCATGAAGAAACTGACATACTTTATTGACAGCAAAAGAAATATCTGGTCTAGTCAATGTTAAGTATTGAAGTGCACCTACCAGACTCCTGTATTTTGTACTATTTTCTGAATTCAAAGGCTCTCCTTCAACAAGAGACAATTTTTCTGTGCTAGACAATGGAGTGGGTGCAGACTTACAATTTTGCAAACCAGCCTTTTTTACCAAGTCTGTTGCATACTTTTCTTGAGAGAGGTGTAGACCATCCTTGTGTTGCTTGACCTCAATACCAAGAAAGTAGTGTAGATCTCCTAGATCCTTTAAAGCAAACTCTGCACTTAAATCCTTCAACAGTGCTGTTATTGCTTCATCAGATGAACTTGTTACAATTATATCATCAACATAAATAAGGACAAATATGGATATTCTTGACTTGTTATAGATAAATAACAAAGTGTCAGACTTTGAAGGAACAAAACCAAGTGTTTGCATCTTTTTACTGAGGCGAGAATACCATGCTCTTGGGGCCTGTTTCAGTCCATACAACGCCTTGTCAAGTTTGCACACATGAAGTGGTGCCTGTGCATTTACAAACCCAGGAGGTTGTTTCATGTAAACCTCTTCTTCCAGAACACCATGGAGGAACGCGTTCTGAACGTCTAGCTGTCGTAAACTCCATCCCCTAGACACAACAATGGACAAGACAAGGCGTATGGTAGCAGCTTTAACAACTGGACTAAATGTGTCCTCATAGTCAATACCATACCTTTGTTTGAACCCCTTTGCAACGAGTCTGGATTTATAACGATCAATGGTTCCATCAGCTTTTCTTTTTATCCTAAAGACCCACTTACAGTCAATAAGATTTTTACCTTTTCTTGAAGGGACCAAGTGCCATGTTTTATTTTTCCTTAGTGCCACAATTTCATCATTCATTGCCTTTCTCCAATTAGCATCACCAAGTGCTTCTTCAAGAGTGTTAGGTTCTCCTGGTTCACCTGTTGAACAAATCATCCCATGTTTTGCAATATGTTTATAATCAACAGGTTTAATTTTGCCTTACTGTAGCCGTGTGCGGCGTGGAGCAGTAGCAGGAGCCGCTACAGAGAGCCCCGACGCAGAGGATCCCACGCCTGGATCTGGCTGATCTCCCCCCGATCCCAAGGAGGATCCTGACACGGCTCCAGAACCGGTAGTGTCGGCGACGTCAGGTTGGTCGGGATCTTCTGCGGTCGTCCGCTGCGACGCAAGCGGCAAACCAGCCACAGAGGATCTGGGCTGAGCCGCATCATCATTGCCTCGTGATTGCCTGGGCCCAGCCTCGTCCGGATATGTCCCTGCCTCAGCCCGGCGAGTCGCTGCCCGCCGCTTGTAGACGACTGGTTGGGCCCCAGGTCACGCACGGCCCAGGCCAGCACTAGCCTGCATCTGCTGGACGGTGATTGGTGTGGACGAGGGGAGTCGCCGCGGCCATCCGGATTCTGCCGCGTGGCTGACGCGGGCGGCTCAGCGTGCCCACCGGCAGCTGTCGGAGCTGTCGCGGCAGGATCGCTGCGGGGCATCGATCCCAAGGTGGATTGGCTGCACGGCAGCTCCTGGGCAGATCCCAAGGGAGATTTGCTCCCCAGCTCAGGGCACATAAAATATGGATCTGCTGCCGTATTTTCTTCGCTATTTTCGATGATTTCTTCACGAATTCTTCCTGCATCACCACAAGACTCATAAAGGCTATTAGTAGTAGGGTTAGGGTTAGTCATATGATCATCACAATTATTAATGCCCCCTTGATCATAGCCAGAGAGGTGAGGTGGTAAAAGCAGGATTTCCTTGCGTAAGAGAGCTCCGGCATTAGGATGTAGATTGGCGAAAGGAAATTTGGTCTCATTGAACACGACATCGCGTGAGATGTAAACCCATCCGGTGGAGATGTCAAGGCACTTGACGCCTTTGTGCTCGGCACTATAGCCAAGAAATGCACATTGTTTGGATCTATACATAAGCTTGCGGCTATTGTACGGACGGAGATTTGGCCAACAGGCACAACCAAAAACACGGAGAGATGTGTAGTCTAGTTTGACATGGAGGAGGCGTTCCATAGGTGTTTCATTATTGATGACACGGCTAGGAAGCATGTTGATGATATGGACAGCTGTAAGAAACGCCTCGTCCCAAAATTTAAGGGGCATGGACGCCCCTGCTAGAAGAGCCAAACCGACCTCAACTATGTGTCTATGCTTGCGTTCGGCCGACCCGTTTTGTTGGTGAGCGTGTGGGCATGACACATGGTGGGATATGCCTATGTTTTGGAAGAAGGAATTGAGTTTCTCGTATTCCCCTCCCCAATCGGATTGGACAGCTAGATTTTGCTGTCAAACATCCTTTCAACAAGTGCTTGGAAGTTTTTAAACACTTGAAACACATCGGACCTTTTTTTAAGAAGATAGATCCATGAGAACTTGCTATAGTCATCGATGAAACTCACATAGTAGGTGTGTCTACCAACAGAGGAGGGAGCAGGCCCGCACACATCAGAGAAAATCACTTGCAAAGGCTTAGTGGAGACACTAGTAGATATGGGATATGGTAATTGATGACTTTTAGCACACTGACATGAATCACAAATAGTTTCAATATTTCGCTCACCAACAAACGGGAGCTTATTTTTCCTATGTAACTTTTCAACTAGAGAAAAAGAGGCATGTCCTAGACGATCGTGCCACCGTGTGGACGAAAGCTTGATAGCACCACAAGCTTGTTTATTGAATCTTCTGAACTCCGGAATCAAAGGGTAGAGCCCTCGAACGCATCTACCTCGATAAAGTACTTTCCTCGTGGCCTGATCCTTGATCAAAAAGAAATAAGGGTGAAACTCGAGAAAAACATGATTGTCAATGGTGATTCTATGAACATACAGAAGATTTTTGTGGGCACTAGGAACATGCAAAATTCTTTTGAGATGTATTTTGCAACTAGGGGTATTAATAATTGAATGACCAATGTGACGAATACCCATACCTTCACCACTGACCGTATGGATTTGATCCTTGCCACGATACTTTTCCTTCATGGTGACCTTCTCAAGCTCGTTGGTGATGTGGTTGGTAGCACCACTATCGACATACCAGTTGGTGTCGATCCCATAGGAGCCATCGGCAGCGGCAGCAACTTTTTCTTCGTCTTGTGAGGAATCACCATCATCATCTTCGTAACGGTACCAACAGTCCCTCGCCGTGTGACCAGGTTTGCCACAAATTTGGCAGCGAGGGAGATTCGGACGCGATCTGTTGGAGCCGCCACCGCGGCGCCCTTTTAAGCTGCCAGAGAGTTCGCCGCCGCGAGTGTTGTTGGAGTAGCCGCCGCCACCACCGCCACTGGACCTCCCCTTGCCACGAGAGGAGGAGCGAGAGCGAGAGCCGCCACCGCGGCCTCTGGAGACAGAGTTGGCCGAGGACTTGAAGCCGCCGCCGCCGGAGCCGTGAAACTGCGCCATGCGCTGATCAAAGTTACTAAGCATAGCGAAAAGCTCATCAAGGGTTACCGGAGTGACGCAGGCGTCCAAGGCAGAGACAAGGGGCTGATAGTCTTGGTCCAGCCCGTGGATGACGTAGGATATGAGCTCGTCGTCTTGGATTGGTTTCCCGCCGCGGCGAGCTCATCAGCAAGCCCCCTCATGGCGGCGAAGAAGGAGGACACCGATTAGTTGCCCTTCTGCGCGTTGATCGGCGCCGTGCGAATGTTGTTGACGCAGCTGAGGGACTGCGACGAGAACATGCTCGCCAGCGCCACCCAGAGTTCCCGCGCCGTGGTGATCGCGGTCACCGTGACGAGCACCTCCTTGGATAGGTGTTGGAGTAGATATCCAAGGACCTGCTGATCCTCCTTCACCCAGAGCGGATGGAGAGGATTCGGCCCCTCGGTTTCTCTCCCAGCGGCATCTTTGGTGACGTGGGTTTTGGCCGGCTCGGTCAACGTACCGTCGACGTAGTGGTAGACGCCGGCGCCCTGTAGCTGTGGCGTGATCTGGGTCCGCCAGAGGATGTAGTTGGTGCGGGAGAGTTTCTCCGTGACTCCACCGCTGAGGTTTGGCTGGGAGGAGGAGGAGGTGGAGGAAGACATGCTGCGCACTTTGGTGGAGAAGGGTAGCTAGGGTTTTGGGAAGAAGATAGCTCTGTATACCATGTGCGATTGCGGTAAACGTCTTGCCTATCCTGGCAGACGTGTTGCGTGTTAAATAGAGGGGTTGCGAGCCCAAATACGCGTACAAGTTGGTTAGGAGATTACATCTTGGGAAGGAAGAAAAGCTAGAGATAAGAAGATAAAGATTACAAGATACTTATCCAACTAACTACTTCCAACGGTGGTGAACTCCTCCTTGTACACGCAATGCATGCGCAACATTATCATGTTTGACAGCTACTAATTACTCAAAGAAGTTGCGAGAGGGCCTGGTAATTTCCTCTATATATAGCTTGTTTCGTTGGACGTGACCAAAAAGAAGGGATGAAAAGATTGAAGTTTTGAGATACAAAGTTGCTCATTTGGAGAAAATCATCATTTATAGGGGTTTAGAGTATCTCTAGCAGGTCCCTTAGAAGAGCCAAAACTGTAAAATAATCATTTTTTACGGTTTTGAGAGGTAAAACTGACCGAACCAGATCCCTCAAAATCGGCTGACCCGATTATTTTTTGAGGAACTCTAATACGAGCCTCCAGTACCTCAATGTTTACGATTCGGGGCAGAATTTTCAGTTCACCTTAAAATAAAAAGACGGTGGCGGGAGGGAAGTTTCAGGTCTAACGGCCAGAATAGTGCTCATTCCGTCCAAGATTCATCGTGCCACTCTCGATTCCGGCCAAATTTCAGATGGACATGCCCGATTCGGAGCGATTCTAGTTGATTTCAGCCAGCACGAGCTCCGCACGCTGTTCCTTGGGAGGGACGGTGACATGCCGTTGCCGCCGCAGCTGTTCATGGATGGGAGGTATGCCGGCGTCGCCGATGAGGTGGTGGCAGTGCACGAGCAGTCGCGGCTCCGGCCGATGCTCCGCCGCGTGGCCGGACGGCGGCAAGGTGGTGGACTGCACGGTGTGTGTGGTTTGCGGTGGCGAGGGTTCATGCAGATGCGGGTGAGGTGATGAAGAAGAAGACCACGAGGAATATTTGGTTTTAGGGAAAAAAATTGAGGGATCTATTCTGCCGCAGCTAGCCCTTATAATGTTTGTACAGTACCGCAATATAAGGTATCTACTAAAGATGCTCTTAGGCATGAGAATAGGAAGACGAGCTCGTAACATATTAATAACAGGCCGGGGAGGGATGAGAATTATGACCGAATTGTTTTACGGAGAAAAACTTGATACTTCGTCATAACTTCTTTTATCATCACTAAACAAACATGTCTCCTATTCTAAAGTTCTCTACATTTCCTAATATGCATGTGCACATGCTGACATGCATGTATCTACGCTGCTACTTGCTAGCCTTGTTTTTGCTAACTAGTGTAGTAGAGAAGACTAATGAAACACTTGAAGCGGAGAGGAAAACTTTACTGAAATGTACTATACATTGTGGTTTGTTGAGAACATTTATCTACATTGAAACAGTTCTAGCTACGACATATATATATTACTGTCTGGAAGATATTCATAAATGAGTGATTCTAAGATCCTTCGTGTGGTTTGGACTTCTGACTATTCTGCATATATTATACTGATCATTATAATTAATTGTTCAACTTGTTGATTGTTTCCTTCAAAAAGGAAATTTTCCAACAGAAGTCTTGGTAAATCTGCAAGTGCTGATGCGGTACTCACTTGCATCGATCTTGTATGAAGTGTATGTACGAAGCTTGGTAAATGTGGCAAATCACTAACTCGATCCAGTTCATCTATTTTTTCATAGTAAACAAGACATACAGATTGTAATTGGTGAATTACTAGCGCCATTAAATCCATGCCACCTGCATCTGAATGGTGTCAGAGACCCAGAAGTCAGCCATGCAATATCCTTGACAAGTTAATCTTCGGTTTTTACCTGAACATGAAGGTAACGAACTGGTTTGTACTGGACGACAAGCAATATATACGGACTACAGATATTAAAAATCTTATATAATAAGGAAGAAATAATACATCTGATCTGACATTTTGCACAGAGACAGAGGAAACTGATGATGTTAGAAAAAAGTAATCCGTCGCCCCCTGTTTTCCGAATAAAAGTAATAGAAAATAATACAGTTGCTTAGGAAGGCCTGATCGAGGCGTAGACCCAAAATTTTCTGTTTGTAGAATGTACTGCATTCATTACTGCCACTTGTAATTTTCTTCACTGGATAGACAGCTACTCCATCCGTTCTAAAATAGATGACTCAACTTTGTACTAACTTTATACTAAAGTTAATACAAAGTTGAGTCATCTATTTTGGAACGGAGGGAATAGATGGCTATGACATGTCTTATATATTCATTGGGTGTGTCTAGGGCTAGTTATTGCACATCTAAGTGAGTGAATCAAGCATAAAGAGAAAAAGAAAAAAGAGAAAGAATATATTAACACGAATCTTAATGTAAGATCAATGACATATGACTTAGATGTGCAATACTTATGGCACATCTAGATGTGCTTTAGCAAAACTGATATTCATTTCTCAATTTGGTCTTGCTGTATATTCATTTCTCAATTTGGTCTTGCTGTAAATAATTCTCACAGGAAGATTTGGCTGTTGCAAAGTTCATCCTCGCTTCGTCGTGGCGATTGGTACTGATGACTTAGCTAGCTAAAGCTTGTTCATTAGTAGCACACTTGCAAGCTGGGGGCGCCACATGCCACCTTCCGAAGGCAGTAGTCCTTGCAAAGGAAGGAGACGGGAGTGGACACAAGAAAGAAGCTAGCTAGCCGGCCAGGGAGGTTATCGCAGTAATAAAGATTCCCGGTTGCCTCTCAATCCTAGCTAGCCAGCTCTTACATTCTTGGGGAGATCAAAAGCCATGAAAGAGCTTGATCAAAAAGCTAGCCATGTTCACCGGTTACAGTTCAGTTCCATGCATGCTTGCCATGCATGATGCATTACTCTAGTAAAGAAGGAGAAAAATCCAATAGTTCTTCTCTGCTAGCTTCTCAAAGGAACCCCATCATTCAAAATTTATAGAGCTGCAGTATTGCAAGTGTTTCATTAATGCCCACACTGGCTAATAATTGCTCAAGTTACGAGGGCCTGGTACTTTCCTCTATATGTTGTTTGGTTGGAGATACAAAGTCGCTCATGTGGAGGAAATCATCATTTATGGTGCTTCAGGCATGATAATTGGAAGATTAACTTGTTTTTTTAGGGGAAGGCCTTCATGGCTAGCTTTATTAATTTAGATAACACTTACATCATCTGCTAAAAACTTCAACAGAAAACATAGCTTTAGTGGTTTTTGCACTGAGGAATTATGAGAAAACATTGTTTAAGACCATTATATGACGTACCAAATGTTGCACAGGAACTAATTGTTCTAAAAATAATCATTAGTTTAACATGACTTGTAGCTAATAATGGGCCATCTCCGAAGAAGAGTGGAACTAGAAGCCATGTAGTAATAAATTCAAAAGGCTAATTTTGGTTGACACAAACTTAACATTCACCGTGGTTCAGACATTATTTTATCTGTCAATATTGACATTTGTCCTAAGTCATCAAAATACACCTACATTAGAGCAAAACAACAATTTGGTAAGCCAAAACAACAATCATTTTTACATGGTTGTCTGTTATCAAAACAGAATCTACTACTTTTCTAAAGACACGACAATCAAGACATTATACCGAATCAATGATAAGAATGATGTAAAAAAATATCACTTGAAAGCATAACCATGCATGGTACATATTCACCTTTCTAAAAAAGGCGAGAACGGGCACCATGGTAGACTTAAGCTGGTTCACACCATCCCATAGAATTGTACAGGTAAATGGAGATATGCGACCAATGACAAACTTCATATCAACATTTGAAAAATAAGATCACAGTGGATTAGAAATATAATATGTTGTTTTACATTCATGTAAATAAGGTTACCTTATGTATATAATCCTCCCACAATATTTTATTTTGCAAATGAATGTATAGGCCTTAATTACCTATACAACTTCCCCGAGAAGCATTTGCGTGCTGATGTTGTGTTCTAGCCTACATATTTTTTGATATTTTAGTTTACTACCAGAGATACAAGCTAAAGGTGGAGAAGAATCTGTGCTTTTCACTGTACTAGCATAGTGGCTCGCCAGATGTGCGGGCTAGAATTTTATAAAGTTGTATCATGAACACATATTATTTAACTTGTCCAAGGAAACTTGCATCCAAATGTGATCACATTCACAAATATGCGCCTTTGGCGAACATAGTTTTGTCTTAGCCATATTTGATGCAAGGGGATCATCATTATCCATTGTTAACTTATTATGAAATTACAATGTCGTATTAGGTTACTATTATTCTTATTGTAAAAAATGTGTGTTTTCCATATATTTTACCTTATTTTTGTTTTATATACTAATTAAACCAAAAGGAAACGATACAACCTTTTAAATTGTGTTTTATATCTTTTCTCTGTAAATGATTTTAGTACATAAAATTCTTGGTAAAACGATGTGAATTATACTCTAAGATATTAGTTATATTTTGCATGGGCATGGATTCTCAAGAGACGGGTTTGTTAGGATAAATTCACTTATATGCTATTGAAAGTGGACTTGACACACTTGAAATTTGCTTCAATTAATTTGGCGTTGAACATTTTTGTGAAATTTTTTATGACTAACGACATTTCTAGAAATAGTTAATGATTTATAGTGATTGAATGAACCATACTGAGAATTCTTTCAGGAAAATTAATTATGTATTGTACATGAAAATTAGCAATATCTCAACTGACTCGATGTGAAATATACATAACTCAAGCTAGCTAAAACAAGAGTAACATGTAGAAAAACGATGGACATCAATATGGGTTGCTTTGCTAATGCCCAATGTTAGTTGCCCTTTAGATATATTTATCCATGTTGGTGGTTCTCTCTATGGTTCTCTAGGGGGAAGGGAACAAACATGGGAAAGCTATAATAGTTTCTTCATACTCTATCACATTCTTTGATGGATTCACACTCCTCACATAAGCTTCTTCAATGGTTTTAGTGTTACTATTCTATAGATTCTTTTTGTCGAGCAAAGAATAAGCACATCATTGAATACTTGTAAGTAATTAGATAATGAAGGAAATATTTTTTTACTATCGATTTTCCCTTTGTTTTCTCCCTAGTAATAGTAACATTATTGAATTCTTTGTATTTCACTTGTTTGTAGGGGAAATGCCATCTTATGTTATGAAATAATAAGATGTTGTGGTCCTATGTAAATATTTATTAGTTACACTACTTGAAGAAATTAGGTGTGGTAAAACTTGTCGAGAGGATGTTCTCTGGAGGACATATATTCAAAACATATTTCATAAAAAGTGTAGTGAAAAGGAGAACATATATGTAATAGTAGCTAGTCTACTTCGACCTAGACATCATTGAGATTGTAATCCGAAAGAAACCAAGAGACCCCTTTGTTGTGATTAGACAATGGAAAACATATCTCGTTTTGTTGGAGTTTGACATGTTCTGACTTTATTGGCCTCTCGCTATCAAATTCTTTTCGGACAACATGCCCACTAATTAGTACCAATAAAAAATTTATGTGCTTTCCCTATACTATTATGAAAAGTGATGCCTCAAGGACCAAGATCATCTCACGTCCTACACTTCAACTTCAAGGCTTCAACACCTATTATGTAGGGACATGGAGACTTGACTGGATTGAGTAGTAAAACGGTTACATAACTTAGAAACACGGTGCAAACTTCGACCAATCAGCATCCTAGTAAGGATATATGTTGGGTTGAGCATATGTGTGCGGACAGCCTAGCAAACCCATGGACTATTTTTTTATTCATTCTGTAATATGCTTATTCTTCTGTAGTAAAAAAAGCTAAAACCATTTCAAGTAATTCAAAGCAACAAGGAAAATGGGATATCTAAGGAAAATGTGGCCTAAGGAAAAAAATCTCTATTTAAACATAGCATTAGTGGTTTTTGCATTGAGGAGTTATGAGAAAACACTAATTAAGACCGTTATATGACGTATCAAATGTTGCACAAGAACTAATTGTAATAAAAATCATCATCAGTTTAATATGACTTGCAGCTAATAATGGGCCATCTCCAACGAAGAGTGGAACTAGAAGCCAAGTAGTAATAAATTAATAAGGTTAATTTTGGTTGACACAAACTTAATGTTCAAAATGGTCCAGATATTATTTTATCAGTCAATATTGACATTTGTCGTAAATCATCAAAATACACCTACTTTAGAGAAAAACAACAATTTGTAAGTCAAAACAACAATCATTTTTTACATGGTTTTCTATTATCAAAACAAAATCTACTACTTTTCTGAAGACATTATACTAAATCAATGATAAGAATGATGTCAAAAAATATCACTTGAAAGCATAACCATGATTCATATTAACGTTCTAAAAAAGGAGAGAACAGACACTTTAGTTGTCTTAAGCTGGTTCACACCATCCCATAGACTTGTACAAGCAAACGGAGATATGCAACCACACTTCATAACATCATTTGAAAAATGAGAGGACAGTTCATTAAAAATATAATGTGTTGTTTTAAGTTCATGCAAATTATGTTACCTTATGTATATAATCCTCCTGCAATATTTTATTTTGCAGATAAATGTATAGGCCATAGTTACCTATAAAACTTCCCCGAGAAGCATCTGTGAGCTGATGTGGTGTTCCAGGCTACATATTTACTGATATTTTATTTTACTCCCAAAGATATAAGCTAAATGTGGAGAAGAATCTGTGCACGGGCCTCATGTTCTACGATGAATTGTTTGTGGGAGTGAGAAGTGTGCATTCAGTGGTAACAATAAATGATTGTGCCTTTCGAAAAAGAAACAAAAATAGCGTGTTAAGAGAAATAGGGGTGGCCTCCTCCAGATGCAATACATGGTATAGCGTGCTATTTACAAATGGTGTTTCAAAGTAATTCCATATAGCCTAAAATGAAAGGATTTTAACAAGAATAAATGATATAGTTCAATAATAAAGTACTAAAAAAGATTTAATGTGGCCTAACACAAAAACCAATGAGGCAACAACATAGAAAAAATATGCAAATTTAGAATTAGGTGCCACCGGGATCTCCATTGCTAAAGAATAACCTCTCATTGCGGGATATTGAAGTACTCCATGTAGCTAGCTATTTAACAAAGCAACAATCAACCAATCAAGTGCTAGGAGTTAAGATGGATAACTTGTAACATAATTGGGAACTAAGATCTAGCAAACATCATGATCCAATACATACATCATGAACCTACAAGCCCAAAGAACTTGCCTGGTGCCTTACTTGTTAGCGGCACAGCTGGCGACGACATCATGCCGTCGCAAACGGGGGTAGAACAGCGGAGAACAGTGGAAGACCAGCGAGAAATTGAAGAAGACGGGCCAAACAGGAGGAAGGAGATGCCACCGCCAGCGCACATGACTGCATGATTGGGTGGAGAATAAAGTAGAGAGTTGGGGACTAGTAGCGCTTGGTCGGATGGGGGATTGGCTATTTTTCCTATTTGGGCTTGGTCAGATATTTGTCTTTGGGCTAATGGGCTGCCAATAAAATATCACACCACAAGCTATACAGTTTTAGCGCAATATAGCTTGCTATTTCATGAATAGCCCCATCATAAGAAAAATTGCGAAACTGTAGTGTGGCCTCTCCTCGTATGCTATAGCGCTCTACTAGTAAAGAAATTGCGCACTATTTTTTCATTGAAAAAAGGCATGAGCTTCAACTCTGAATGATGGAAAGATTATGTCGTATTTTTTCTCTAAAAGCACCAAAAATGCATTGACTATTTATGTTGGACATGAAAATACTCAAGAAAAGATAGTAACCTATACTTGAGATTTAAGGAGTGAGTTGTGGTTGACATCAGCATTGTCACTATTATTCAGAGAGAGGGATCAGTGCCAAACTACTATAAAATAAGGAACCCAAGGATCGAAGGTAATTAGTGTTATCACTTTCCAAATGCTTATGTATGTTTGTGCTTTTCACTGTACTAGCATAGTGGCCCGCCCGATGTGCGGGCTAGAATTTTATAAAGTTGTATCATGAACACATATGATTTCATTTGTCTAAAGAAACTTGCATCCAAATGTGATTACATTCTCAAATATGCCCCTTTGGCGAACAAAGTTTTGTCTTAGGCATGTTTGATGCGCGATCATCGTTACACGTTGTTAACTTATTATGAAATTATAATGTCGTATTAGGTTACTATTATTCTCATTGTAAAAAATGTGTGTTTTCCATATATTTTTACCTTATTTTTGTGTTATATACTAACTAACCGAAAATGAAATAATACAAGTTTTTTAATTGTTTTTTAAATCTTTTCTGTGTAAATCCTTTTTAGTACATGAAATTCTTGGTAAAATGATGTGAATTATATTCTGAGATATTAGTTATATTTTGCATGCGCATTGATTCTGAAAAGATGGTTTTGGTAGGAAAAATTCACTCACATGCTATTGAAAGTGGACTTGATACACTGGAAATTTGCTTCAATTATATTGGCGTTGACCATTTTTGTGAATTTTTTATAAGTTATGACAATTCTAGAAATAGTTAATGATATATAGTGAATGAATGAACCATACTGAGAATTCCTTCAGGAAGATTGGTTATGTTTTGTACAAGACAATTAGCAATAGCTCAACTGCGAAAGTGAACATCTACTTGACTCGATGTGAAATATTAAACTAACACATAACTCAAGCTAGCTAAAACATGAGCAACATGTGGAAAAACAATGGACAATAATATAGGTTTCTTTGCTAAAGAATGATGAGACACTCTTTTGTAGGTGGGGTCAATGGTGTTCGATTTGCGAGTTATGAATTCTCTCTTCAAAAACAAACAAACAAAGCCATTCAGATGATACATGCTCCCAGCATTAGTGAAGTCATTGTGGACCAATTGGTAGAACAGATCATTGTAAGTGGCACAACATACAAGTTGATGCTTATAATTCAAACATTTTCTAAATGGCCCTATTCCTTTGTGTGTATATGACTAAAGGGCATATTGCTTCTTCAGTCTCATTTGAGTATATAAGGTGTGCATGCAATTTTAAGAATACTCTCTCTTTTGCTCTCATTTATTTTTTGTCTTTTGTGACTGAATATTTTTTCACTCATACCCGAGACACAAATAGTAGGAAGCCACATCAATATAGAAGCAACTATTTTCGCTAATCGTTTAATGGGCAATTTGTTTTTCCTCGATGCTCTGTGATATTTAAGCTAGCATTTTAACAAATTTAAAGATGTTCCAAACATTCTCTTTCACTCTTGTGGTTCAATGAGGGTGAGCCATGCGGTGGCTGAGATCATCGCCTTGGGATTGACCATCATACATATTGTGATAGGGTGGACACCACGCTCACTATCAGTGAGGTTGGAAAGATGGATAGGTAGTGACACGGGTAGGGCGCCATATTGAAATAGAGGATGTAGACCCGCGGGAGTCTTCAGCCGTGCTTACTGGGCCAGGGGCATGTTTTTTTTCTCCCGTTGCAACACAGAGGAATGTTTGCTAGTAGAATTAAATCACATAAGCTTTGGGAATCATGTATTAGATTGTCTAACTAAGGGTTAGGACTCAAGTAATATAATTTAGCTTGTAACAAGAGGGAAATGATAGATACTTATCTCCCATCTCAGGGGGAGTGTCTTTTTGAGAAGTCGAGGGGGACTGTTGGGTTGAGTCTATGTGTGGGTGTGTATGGGTTTGGACGAAATTAAAGCGCCACGCTTATGTATATCCACTCATACTTGTAGGTTG
>NW_025227369.1:5070-16040 GCF_018294505.1 Triticum aestivum | reverse complement strand
AGAGAGCAACTATTGGGTTTTTCTCCTTCTTTAGAATTGCAACTTTTTATATATTTTCATTCCTTCTTTTTCGTTACCTCCAACAAGTAGAGGAAACTACCAGGCCCTCGTAATTTCTTTGAGCAAATAGTTGCCAGTGGGGACATTAATGAAACACATGCAATATTGCACCTCTATAAATTTCGATTGATGGTGTTACTTTGAGAAGCTAGCAGAGAGCAACTATTGGAGTTTTCTCCTTCTTTAGAGTAATGCATGATGCATGGCAAGCATGCATGGAATTGAACCGTAACGGGTGAAACATAGCTAGCTTTTCGATCATGCCCCCGCTGGCTAGCTAGGATTGAGAGGCAACCGGGAACTTTTATTACGGCAATAACCTCATTGGCCGCCTGGTTGGTTAGTAGGCTGATCGGCGATCGCAGGAAGTTCTGTTAGCTAGTCAATTGCATCTTTCTTGTGTCCACTCCCGTCTTGCAACTGTGCTACTAATGAACAGCTTTTTAATATCCGTAGTCTGTATGTCTTGTCCTTTGTCAAAAAAATATCTTGCTTGTCGTCCAGTCCAAACCAGTTTGTCACCTTCAGGTTCAGGTAATAACAAAAGATTAACTAGTCAAGGATATTGCATGGCTGACCTGTGGGCCTCTGACCACCATCCAGGTGCAATGGATTGAATGGCGCTATGTCTTGTGGACTATGAAAGAAATGGATAAACACTTCATATACAAGATCGGTGCAGCTTATTAGCACATCAGCACCTGCAGATTTACCAATACTTTTTTGAGAAGTTTACTTTTTGAAGGAAACAATCGACAAGTTGAACAATATGATATTCAGAATGGTCACAAGTCCAAACCGCACAAAGGATCTCAGAATCACTCATTTATGAATATCTTCCACCCAGTAATATATATGTCCTAGAATGGTTTCAATGTAGATAAAAGTTCTCAACAAACCACAATGTAGTACATTTCAATAAAGCTTTTATGAATCCCCATAATTGGAGTGCATTTATCTAATTAACCCTTCAACAAAACTTTCCTCTCTGCTTCAAGTGTTTCACTAGTCTTCTCGACTATAAGAACTAGACTAGTTAGCAAGAACAAGGCTAGAGAAATAGACATAGGTGTTACCGGCTAGCTAGCAAGTAGCAGCATAGATACATGCATGTGCACATGCATATTTGGAAATGTAGAGAACTTTAGAATAGGAGACATCAGGATGCGAAAGCTTAGTCAGAGGAGATCTATCAGTAATGCACGGTGTGTTGCTCCAGCAAGCAGTATTTTGGTATCTAGCCACCATTAACTGGTTTGGTTTACACACCACCTTGGTCTAGACACCAGCGTGGAACAAAAAATGTCTACCAATGTTTTACTGGGGTTGTTGTTTTTGGGAGCTCAATGTTGGCTGTGCGCTTCGATTTGGCCGGTTCAACTTTGAGCGCAAGGTGCATTTTGCGCCAGCAACATTCTGGTTTGTCTAGGTACCAGAGTGGTATAGTGGAACTAAAAAAAAGGGACACAGATTTCTTAGCAACAATGGGAAAAAAACGGATTGCACCGGATTTAAAAAAGAGCTAAGAACCAAAGCTGCCATCAGAGAAAAACGGTATGAATGGATTCCCATTTTAACTAATGTAAAAGAGTGCACATAAATCTCCAAAAGTAAACTGTGCTCGGCTCATGTGTAAGAAGAACTACTGTGGATATTATGTAGACACTCTTCAACCCGAAAATCTATTTCTGCACACGAGCTCATCTGCATCCATGCTAACGAAAAAATAAAAACAAATGTTAGAAAAATTCAAAAAATCCCAATTTCTGTTGTGTGGTAGACAATTTGATGCGTGAGGTCTACTCTAATTTTCACATCATTTGGACATATGAGAATCTCTCAGCAAAAAAAAACAAATTGGGGGTCTATAAAAATGTTTACTGTGCATGCACTGTTTTGGTCCGATTTGTCTCTTTTGCCGAGAGCTGCTCAGATGTCCAAATGGCTTGAAATTTGGGCAGGCCCCATGCATCAAATTTTTTACCACACAATTTTTTTTGGAATTTTTTGATTTATTTTGAATTTGTTACGATTGTTTTTCTAACCGGGTGCAGATGAGCTTGGTCACCGAAACGCCCTACTCTTCTTCATCCGTGCTATACTACTTCGTGCTAATGGAGAATTTACTGCAACATCACCATTTGCCTCCAATTCCTTAGGTCATTGAGTAGCTTCCGGTCTCAACACCACTTGTGTCATGCTTGGTCATTCCTCCGCTCTTGATTTTAAATATTGTACTGAAATTCCAATTATCGCACCACTTTTGTTATCACACCCACTCATAAGCGAGACAAGGGCCTAAACTTATCTGGTTTTGAAAGTTGAGGGACTAAACTTATCCGGTTTTAAAAGTTCGGTGACTAAGTTTTGCTGGTTTCGGAGTCGAGGGACCATTGCTATACTTCTGAAAGAGTTGAAGGACAAAAAATATACTTATCCCTGTAAAGAAATATAAGAGTGTTTAGATCACTAAAATAGTGGTCTAAGTGCTCTTATATTTCTTTACAGAGGGAGTAAGTCTTAATATTTGTGACAAATTGCCTTTTGCAAACAAGGTAGCAAAATGTTCCGCAAGACCAATGCTTTCAGACGCTATATAGGTAAAAAAAAATATTTCTAGATATCACCTCCATAAGCAGCAGGGGTGAAGCTTCCATAGAGCCAAAGATCTACTCTAAAATTAAATGCTTAAAGATCAATGCAGTTCTCAAGCTTAAGTATAAAACACTACTCAATGTTTAAGCATAAATTGTCTCATTGCCCCCCTGATCTTTGCTTGCCCCCCTCAGCATTCTCCGTCAAGCTTTACGACAATGTACAAGCATAACACCGAAGCTATAAATATAATTTTTCTTCATGAGGAAGTTCAAAAAAAAAAATTTCTTCATGAGGAAGCTAAAAAAAATGTTTCTTCGTGAGGCGCCATGTTGTTAGACTAGTGTGTTGTGCGCAACTTAGCCATGGTCGGTCCAAATGGAGCAAACCTTGAAGCTCTAAAGTCTAATACCTTTGCTATTAGAGTATCATCCAAAAGTATTCTCAGTACGGATAATGTGTTACTGTTGTTGTCTAGCCTACTCACCGAACCACAGCGATCACCGGAGACAAGGAAGAAACAAGAGAGAGAGAGAGAGAGAGAGAGAGAGAGGGCACGAGGTTTCCCGGCACACAAACGCCTCCGGCCGCACAAACAACCCCTTGTATTTCCGGCGAGCTCGAACTCTGCCACACACACCACCACCCCACCGTGAGCGCACATACACTCCCAGAGGCTACATCATTTCTCTCTGGCTCCTCTGTTACACTTGCACCGGACTCACACTTAAATAGCCTAGTACAGGAGACTCAACGCACGCTGTAGCCAGCCGCCATGCTTGGGCCACTAACCCAACTAATCAGCTACATGCAGGCGCATGTACATCACCCACGCGATCTCTCCACAACGGCACAGCCACAGGACTTGGCCGCTAACAAACTTGCATGCACACGCAAACTCAACAGCCTGGCCACGATCTGCATGCAGCGCCCACTGATGCACGTCCGCACTCCATGGCTGCCCAACTGCCCGGCCGATGCTGCTGCTCGTTGCCAGCTCCGCGCAACTCAGCCATCACCAACCGGCCACGATCAAGATTTGTGCTCACAGTTACTAGCCTATGAATGTGTCCATTATTTGAAAAGGAAAAGAGGAAAAGCAGCTGCATGTGCGGTAAAGTTGGACATGGCGAAAGCCTATGATCGTGTGGAGTGGTCGTGCTTGAGAGTGATTATGAGTAAGATGGGTTTTGCTGTGCAATGGATTGATAGAGTTATGACATGTGTGGAGACTGTTTCATTTTCTATTAGAGTTAATGGGAACTATTCTGATGTTTTCAAGCCAACACGGGGTATCAGACAAGGCGATCCTATTTCACCATATTTATTCCTTCTCTGTGCTGAAAGTTTTTCTTGTATGTTAAAGAATTATGGTGCAGGACATTTATCAAAGAGGGTGAGAATTGGTATCCATTGCCCTTGGATATCTCACTTGTTGTTTACTGATGACTGTTTGGTATTTACACAAGCAACAACTGAGGGTGCTCACAGATTGCAAGGTGTGTTCGAACAATATCGTATGGGTTCCGGGCAAATGGTGAATAAACACAAATCGGCTATATTTTTCAGTGGCAATGAAGATGAGGCTATGAAAATGACAGTTCATCAAAATACGGGGATTCCCACGGAAGCCTTCGTGGGAAGATATTTGGGACTTCCTACGGCTGTGGGAAGATCCTCTGATGAGCACTTTGATCATATGGTGGCTACTATCAAGAAACTTGTTACAAGTTGGGCGCCAAAATTACTAAACAGTGCAGGCCGTGAAGTATTGATTAAATCAATTTGCCAAGCTATTCCGACATATTCCATGAGCTGTTTCAAGCTTTCCAAGAAGTTGTGTAAAAAGATAATAGCAGCAATTGCCCGGTTCTGGTGGGGGGAGATGAGACCAAAGGGAAGATGCATTGGGTCAAATGGAAGGACTCACTATACCCAAAGTATGTGGTGGCATGGGTTTCAAAGACTTCGTCCTCTTCAATAAGGCTATGCTAGCGAAACAAGGGTGGCGCTTGATTTGTAATCCGGAGACGTTGTGTGCACGGGTGTTGAAAGGAAAATATTTTAATGATGGCAATTTTATGACAGTAGGGCATAAGAGTAATTCCTCACAAACTTGGAGGGCAATCCTTTCTGGTAGGGAAGCCTTGGAGTTGGGCCTCATTCGACGCATTGGAGATGGATCATCAACAAGAATTTGGGAGGACCCCTGGATCACTACTAATCCTGGACTAAAGCCTATTGTTAAGTTGCAATCTTCAGGAATAAATTTGGTGGAAGAACTATTAAACCCGGACTTGGGTGAGTGGAATGAGGAGTTGGTGGAAGCAAAGTTTATGCCGGTTGATGCTCGGGCTATTCTGCAAATTCCGACTGTCCGATTAGCAGAAGATAGCTGGGCATGGCATCTGGAGAGAAATGGCAATTCTTCAGTACGGTCAGCCTATCGAGCACTTCTGGAAATGAATCACTCTATCACTTCAGTGTCTAGAATTCCAGATCGAATGGCGACAAACAATTGTTTTGGTAAAAGCTTTGGAAAATGCGAGTACCGCCAAAAGTCTGTAACTTCTGGTGGAGGCAGATTAAAAATTTTATACCTTGCCAAGCGATTCTCCATGGGAGACATATGGATCGTACCTCATTCTGTCAATCATGTGGAAGAGAGGAGACCATTAAACATGCCTTGTTCGAGTGTACATGGGCCAAATTGTTCTGGCAAGAGTTGAAGAATCTCACTTCAGTCAAGGTGCTGAAGCTTCACCCATATTTTTGGGCTGTAGATCTGATTGATAGTAGCAAAGTTTCTGGTGAAGATGCGGCTGTTATATTATGTGGTGGATGGGCTGTATGGTCTGAGCGGAATGCTCGACACCATGAAGAGAGAGAGTAAGATCCGTGTATAAATCTGTGAAGTGGACTGCTGATATTGCCTACGATCATACACTAATAGGACAGGCTTCAGGGAAGCAACACCATAAGGAGCGGCCAAGGTGGAAACCTCCAGCTTCTCGCATAATTACACTGAATGTGGATGCTAGTTTCTTGCCAAACAACAATGAGGGAGCTACAGGAGTGATTGTACGTGATCAGAGTGGTGCCTTACTAAGGGGCCAAGCCATCTGGTATGGTCAGACGGCCAATGCTTTAATTATTGAGGCCCTTGCCGTATGTGATGGTGTTAGACTCGCCTGTGATATTGGTCTATCAAAGGTTATTGTCGAGTCTGATGCCCAGGAGATTGTCAAGCTATGGAGGGACAGAAACCAAATTCGTTCTGTGATAGCTCCGATACTCCAGGAAATAGAAGAGCTCAGCGGGATTTTGCAGTCATTCCAATTAAATTTTGTTGGTCGTGAGGCTAACGAAGGGGCACATTTGTGTGTTAAGCTAGCGACATCAACTAGGAGAAGATGTCTTTGGTTAAATTATGTACGAAGTTTTTTAGTTGTTTGCCTGCAAAATGATTGTAATCCCATTGTTTAATGAATGAAAGCTCTTGTTTTGCAAAAAAAAAGAAGATATGCTAGTCATTTGGCAATTCAGTTGCTATTTATCGCCAATCATATTATGACAATGATCTTGATCCTTGGACACGAAGATGATCATAAAGAGTTCTATTGTATATGAACTCATAGACAAATAATGGGACCCCTGCTTCAAGGCAATAACCAAAGTACTAAACTGTTTTACTAAATTCCTACGGTTGATTTATGATTGGATCAACCACCTTTAGTTTCTTGATGGCTGCAACAGGGAGGTCCAACAAAATCCCTCTATAGACGGTACCATTCCAATCACCACCTAGTTCATGAGCTTTATCAAAATTGTTAGTTTACTGTTAATTTATTTTATTTTTCTTTAGAAGACGGCCACCACCGATGACTTCACATTTCTTAAGATGAGTACCTTCCTCTGTCTATGCGAAAACTGAAATCAGGGTCTTATTTCGTTTTACTTACATGGTATGTTTTCTACTATCAAAAGTCTGAATATGCATGCATTGTTCCAACTGTTTTGCACCTTCAGTTTCAGGTGAAAACCAAAGGATGATTAATCCAGGATATGCATGCATATGGCTTAACTAATTACACCCAAGTCAGGTGAACTGAACTGGGTTAGCGATTTAGCATCTTCCGAACTTCATAACCATTACATAAGATTAGTTAAAGATCGGTGCATAGTAGGTGTCACATCAACCACTTGCAATTTGTTGCAATGAAAAAAACTATAGAAGGAAACAATTGACAAGTTGAGTAATTATAATCTACTCCCTCAGTTCCTAAATATTTGTCTTTTTTAGAGATTTCAAATGGACTACCACATACGGATGTATATAGACATATTTTAGAGTGTAGATTCACTCATTTTGCTCTGTATGTAGTCATTTGTTGAAATCTATAGAAAGACAAATATTTAGAAACGGAGGGAGTGGCCAGCAGTTCAAACCACAAGAGCTGATACTGATCTGTCATTTCAAAAAGTTCACGAAAGGTCTCTTGAAGAATCAACCAAAGGTTAAATTCTTGTAAAAGACAGATAACAAATACTTCCTTCGTTCCGAATTACTTGTCTTAGATTTGTCTAGATATGGAGGTATCAAGCACTAAAATGAGTCTAGATACATCCGTATCTAGACAAATCCAAGACAAGTAAATCGGAACGGAGGGAGTAAGAATATAGACTCAAACTCAAACTCAAACTCTTGCATATTCAGACTGTTGATAAAAAAAACATGCGGTGTAGTAATAAGAATGAAATAAGACCCTGATTTCACTTTATGCATGGTCAGAGAAATGTATCTTAAGGAATGTGAAGTCATCGGTGTTGGCCAAACTCCTCGCCTTTTTCTGGCTTCGTAGCAACGCATACACCATGCATTTGTGCTAGTATTTAAAAAATGAAGGCCCCAGATTATTCAGCCATGCAATATTCTGCTCCAGAACAAAATGCTTGCCCTAAAATAAAGACCATCGCCATACGTGGTCAAAACTATCATCCCAGCTCAAAATCCGCTTGTTAATCAAATCACTCCCTTCTAAACAACTGTCATTTGAAGAACCGTGGACCAGAGAATAATGAGCTGAAGTTACACAAGCCAGGTTGCCTCGGCTGAGCTGATCAATTCAGCAGACATGCGACGGCAACGTGTGCGCCATCGTTCTGCCCACGGTCTTTAGGACAAATACAGAAGGATTGCATAACCTGCGAAATGCAAAAAGAGAAAAGTAGGAGCCTCTTCCTTCCTGCGTCAGGTCATGAATACATATTACTGAAGCTGTTTCAGGGCAATGATTGGCTAGGTTCGTAGGGTCTGACCCCAGGTAGGTTGAAATCAGCTTCATGGCATCATCGGCTAGGGTCATTGAGTCTGACCCCAGATAGTTTGCAATCAGCCTCTGCCCTGAAATCGATTCTCCTTCAGAATGACGTGTAGTATATAGCATATCAAAGCCCCAGCCTGCCATGGTTCATCTCCTCCAACATCTGGAAGGCAGAAAACAATGCTACAGGTAAGCCGTCAACTGAAATAGATGAAAATTTACTTCATCAAAGGATAAAATTTTAGAAAGACGCATACAGAAATATGGATGCTATTATCCATATTAAACAGCCAGCAAACATAATTAGCTTCAGAATTACGTTGTGATCAGGATGCTTTCCACTATTCATACAATATCTACTCCAACAGAAGTAATAATGGAGCAACTAAAAGTTTCTGGAAGTGAAAGGAGAGGTAATAATCGAGAGTAATCAGTTTCCAGTTCAAACAAACAACCGAGAGAAATCAAAGTACAGTAAATCAATCATTTCCATGCAGCAAGCAGCTCATAAGTGCACCTCTTGCAATAGTATGATTCATTCTTGCAGCACCGTCTTTATTAAATTAGAGACTTTTCTAACACCAGAAGCCATCAAGAGCTGCAAACTTTTCCAAAACAAAAAGTGCAGATGGCAAATGATGGCTGCAGATCAAGTTCCCTCTTACCTATCATAACAACATTGGGGCTGTCCTCTTCATGTTTCATTCATCACAAAGACTGCACAGCACAGCATGTATATATGGCGTCTTCCATAGTATCAGAATTTTTTCAAGTAAACTTGCACTAAGCTAGAAAAAAAATGCAGGTAATAAGTCATAACAGAGCTAAATGGCTTCAGGGCTGGCAAATCTTGAGGACATTTCCAAGTGGTATGCACCAATGAAACATAACCTAGCAATTTCAGAGTATGGATCAATGTTTAGTTCAGTGGATAAGTGGAATGAATGAGCAACTACAACCTGTATCAAACGCTCTGTAAAGTACCTGATGACAAAAAGAATGAACAAGGAACAAATATATCATATCATACAAACCTCTTTTTTCCCCTCTTTCCAATGGCAATCTACAAAGATGGGTAATAACCAGGCCATCTCTTGTATGCCCCTTAAAACTGCTTGTAGGTGCTACGGACATCAAAACAATTGCAGTTGATGTACAGACCTCCCTCCATAATGTTGATGCTCGGTAAAGAACTAATACTATGATGAGACAAGTGGAGGCAGAAGTTGTAGATGTGCAAAGGTCTCCTAGGTTTATCTGAATTATCATATCACAGGTGTGTGCCAGAATGGATAAGATTTAAAACCACGTGTTTAAGTGTCGACAATCAATACACCAATTCAGCTATAATATGTACAGTTAAAATATTTAGTTCTTGCCACAGAGATTGGGAGGTCCACGCAGAAAAAATATTGATGCGTATCCATGAATGTAAATGCTCTCAATACTTCCCACTGGAGGTGCTGAATTTGCACTAGACATAACTGTGAAATACATTGTTGGAGAAACTTTAACTAATTTGTGGACACGGTGGAAAACATTTCACTGCAACTTAGCAATGTAACTATAGTCACTCAAATCCAGGATGTTCTAGCTTTCCTGGTTGTCGTGCTGCCATACCCACGAAATCCAATCTGAGATGGTCACAAGTTGGCAGATTGTGAACTAAAAATATGAACCTTTTGCTGTATGATGATTGATGAGCATAACTCTGCTCTGAATTGCATTATATTGTACTCAATTCATTTCCTAATCTCAATGAGGAACACTATACCACTTTTACCAATTCCAGGGACAGCTAGAAAATAATAACTTTATGATGTGCTAGTTAAAATACCAAAATTCTTGCAATGCAGCAGCAACTAACTGAAACTAGAAATTCCCTAAAAAAACTGAAACTAGATATTTAAATGCATTTGGAATGGCCTGAGCGCACTTTCTTAGTTCCAATATGTGTATTAAATAACATGTCATGAGGATGAAAAAATTTGTAACCAAGCCACGGTTTGTTATTGCACAAACATATCATGATTTAGGAATCAAATTATCAGTTTCATCACATTAAAAATGACCAAACCAGCATGTAACAAGCATATAACAGTCAACAGGAGGCACACCAACATCCAGTTAGGCACGGAAACAGGAATTACCAGCTAGAGTGAAAACTTTGTTGCACCACACACAAGTTACCAATTCTCATAGCCCCTTCTTGGGTGATGTAGATATCAAATTAGTCGGCATTTCCCCTTTGCAAGGGGCAGCATAGTCTTCAGCAAGGTGTGGGGCAGCTTCGTTGTGAAGGCATATGAACTTTTCCATGAGAACCTTCTCAGTCATCAAGACTGCTGAATAGTAGCTGCGCTTGTCCTCGAGCAGTCCATTTTCCTTAAGAAACTTTAGAACGTTGTACCGTGGTCTGAGCCGGCCCTTAAGGCTGTAAGTGAGCATTGTCGATCGACCAGTGAGCAATGTATGCCGGTTCTAAACCCACCTCAGAGATGAGGAACTCAGACCTAGTCCGCAGAAAGTCCTTAGACGACTGCAGCACCATTGGAGCCGTCGACCCAGCAATGCCCACCTCGTCATCTGTGGAGCTGAAGGTGTTCTTCAAGTACTCAACTTTGGCGGTGATCTCCTCCTCACCGAGGTTTAGGACAGACCGCAGTGCTTGCCTGAACATCCCACAGTCCTAGGGCACACCTATACGTTCGGCACACGCCGCCATTGCCCGGATGCGCTCCGGACGGGTGGTCAGAATCCTCTTCACACGGACGAGCACCGAGACAATGTCGCCAGCACCTATCCCGCACTCCCGCAGGAACGCGACATTAGGCTTGACCACCCTCTCGAGTCAGGGTGGACACGGTCCGGGCCGGTCCGGTCCCTGACTGAGCCGACGTTTGGACCGGCCGCCGGCAGGCCAGACCGGACCGGACCGACCAGCCATGCGGGCCTGTTTTCAGGGACCGGACCGGCGGCGTTGAAGCCCGG
>NW_025227369.1:0-4609 GCF_018294505.1 Triticum aestivum | reverse complement strand
CGGCAGGGGCGCAATCGTTAGCGATTATCCTGCGCATGTTTATTACTTAGCATTTTTGTTGTTGCATGCAAGTAATTTATGGCGTGCATGAGCCCACAATTTTCTGTGTGCGGGGCTTGCCATGATTAGGGGATGAAATCTAACGTCAAGTTGATCGTGTGACCACGCCGTGATTATCGGATCGAACCATGTTTCTCTCTTTCTTTCTTCTCCATGTTCGACTGAATAAAAGGAAACGGTAGCATGGTGGCACATGATTACTGGAACGAACACATTTCTTTAGTCGCCAACAAAAGGAACGGGAGCGTGAAGTGAAGGCGCCTTAATTACCGGATCAAATCTCGTTGATCTTGTCCTTCCAATTTTTTGTTGACTGGTTAAAAGGAATAAAATGGCAGCGCGTGATCTGATTCCTCTTCTATCTCTTACCCCTGGGGAAACTGCCTGTCCATGTGTGACTCATCAGCTAATAACGGGCGTGACCTGAGTCTTCTTCTGTATTTGACTGAAGAAAAGGAAAAAAAATCAAGTCTATTCTCTGTTCTCTTCTACCTAAGGAGCGGGAGAAGGTCGGCAGGGTGTGCTCTTCCGTAGTGGCTGCGCGGATCTCACGGCCAGAGCAGGATGTCCCCGGTGGCCGCGCCGACGAGAAACGGCCTGCAGCTTTGGTCCGCTCGGTCGGACCGGTCAAATACCGGACCGGACCGAGAAAACTTCAGGCCGAAATTTGGTAACCGGACTGGCCAATTTTTGCAGCGAGCCAGGACCGATCGGTCCGGTCCTGAACGGGCCACGAGCGGGCCAAAAAGCCCGCTCGCGCCGTCCAGCCTGACTCTCGAGGTTGGACGAGAGCAAGGTTTTGATTACCGGTCGAAATTTCAAGATTTCCCATGGTTACCGCGTATTTTCATACCCCTCGGTAAATCGCCATACCGAGCAAAAAATACCAGTTTTTTGAAATTTTTGAATTTAAACACTCAATTTACAGTAAAGTACGTAGGATCTAATTAATGCCATGAGAGTTGGTTCTGGCATGTTGGTATCAACCTAGTTCCAATTTTGAGAGGTCTCTTGTTCGAATATTCGTTCATTCACTTATTTAAATTCAAAATTCAACTATAAAATTCGCTCGAAATATTCTCAGTATTTCTCAGTAACCGTGGTAACCACATTTATCCGCCCTCCTCGGTAAAATTGCCTCATTCGGTAACCAAAACCTTGGACGAGAGAAGGTACGAGTTGACCTTTACCGCCCGGAGGGACTGGCCAGAGGAGCCAAAGAGGCGCAGGTAGTACTGCACCTTGGCGACCACAGATCTATTGCAGAAGCAGTTCCTGCTGAGCAAAGCAAAGCGTGCGATCTCCGGATCCAACAGGCCGAGGCCGGTGAGCCCGACGATGATGGGGGACAGGGTTGTCTCCACTTTCGCGCAGAGTAACTTGGGATTCTTGCATACCGCGGCAGTGAAGTCAGCCGTGGAGAGGCCGAGGCCGGCGAGGAAGGCGAGGACAGCGTCGGGATTGGAGGGGTACTTGAGGTGGGAGAGCTCAGCGGAGGCCTTCAGGGCCTGGGCTCGGGTGAGACCACGGTTGTCGACGAGGTATTCCTCGACGGCGAAGCTAGTAGGGTTCGGGGAGATGCGGGGAGTGGTGGTGGAGAGGGGAGATGGTGGAGGCGGAGGGAGAAGAGAGCAGTTGGGCGAGGATGGGGCACCGGAGCCGGAGCATGGCGGCGGCGGTGGCTGGGGGAGCGGCAGGCGGGGAGAGGCTCGTGAAGATTCGCGTTGGTCAGGGCTGCACTAGGCTGAGCTGGGCTGAGTTGCACACAGAGTGGTGATTTTGTTTTTAACCCTAAAAAGACGATTTTGTTTTTCGTCTTATGCTGTCACATTAATAAACTAGCCACTGCTAAAAAACAATAAACTAGCCTAGAACACTTAGATGAGTTTTCAACCATCAAAAGATAATTTGATGAATTTTCATATTGGAGAAGATAAAAAACATCCCACTAAATCGTATTGATGTTCTTTTACTCGCAAAAAAGTAATCGAGATAAGGCTTTGTAATTGAAATTGATTTGAGGAATAATTATTCTCGCTTCATCTGTAAGGTAGGCACAGTTTTTAGGTATTCAATTTTACTAACGAAATGTGTGTACGTGCCAAAAGGTTGTATATTTTTAGAAACTTCATTCCACGATAAATCTTGTGATATATTTTCAGTGGCATATAAAACACATGTTTCACAACTAAAATTGACGGCCTAAAAACCAGTGTCCCCCGTACGGTTTGGATAGAGGTATTGTAATAATGGTGGGTGCCATAAATAAGAGGACAACGTCACCCTGCTCGGCTGCAACATGACACCATCTACCGGGGCATCAGGCGCTGACTGTCAGCAACACAGGCGATAACCAAAATAGCAACCGAAGCATAATAAATTGAAGGAGAAAAGAAGATCGAAGGGCAAGCGCTGGAAGAGGAAATTATAGGGAGGCATCAAATCGCACGAGTAAGGGTCGGAACCATTTCTCCTTTTGAATGATATCCTAATTTGGGTACACTAGGGGATATGAAGAGTACAAGACAATACCACAACTTTAAAGTGACGTTAATCAGACAAAGAGCAGGAAATTGTGGGCATCAAAAGGGTGATGATAACTGGTCGGGGAAGAATGTGTGAGAAAGAGAGGGGAAAGAAATAAAATGCAATAAATAAACATAAATGCAATGGGAAACAATGAAAAATAGTTTTTGCACTATGAAAAACTAGGGCCAAAAAGATAGAAAATGTAAACTGACTGTCGAATATCGAGGACTCGGCTTACATTTTGCTCACATTTTTGTGTTTCAACGGGAAAATGGTACAATCTAAGCTGCGTGTCTAACGGCTAGTACTCGGCTTCTCACTATAACGTAGCCGTCAAGTTCATCCATGATGGCCACTGGGCAAGCTGTTTACCGAAAACACGATGTAAACCGAGTACCTTATGAGGGCTATGCCGAGCAAAACATCTAAAGCGAGGGTTTTACATACTCGGCGTAAGCTCGCCTTACAACAAAACACTAGGCAACTTATGATTATCATAAAGTGAAATGTTGGCGCCATGGATTATAAAGAGATGAGGGACACCAGTGAGGCGACGACGAGCTTGACGGGCAAGGCAACTAATATGTAACTCTTCTCCATGCTTGATCAAGGCAGTAGCGAGTGTCGTGATTCGCTCGCCACACGGCGCGAGATCTTGGCCGGGGAGAAGAGTGAATTCGAAGAATGGAATGGTGTTTGATTGAGCGAGCAACGGGGGTGACCGGTTCATGTTTGTGCTCGATTCATGAAGCAATAACAACTCTTGTAGTTCTAAGAACAGCATGTAATCTGTTCATCTTCGTTAACTTCAAGTTGAACGCTAATGTACATTAAATGTCGCTGAAATTGAACGACCACGAATAAATTCATGAAAAATAAACATCCTTCACATATATTCAATCATAACACCAGAAGTAGCCTCGGCCAAATGTTGCGAGTCAGATGTGTTTTCACTAGAGATGAAATAAAAAGATTACTACAAGAATTATGGGATTGAACCAATCAACTCCACATCCTACTACAGCACTACTCCTCAGGAAGGAACTAGATCGCCGTGGTGGACTTGTAACAATTACTACTTGTAGTACAGAGTGAAGGCTAATGTGCGCGCAGAAAGGAGGGCATGGGGAGCATGCTCGGGTCCGGCGAGGCGTAGAAGCTGGACCCGGCGAACATGGACTTCTGCGGTGCCGTGGCCGTCGCGTTAGTCTGAGGCTTGTGCTCTGGACGAGGCTTCTTGTGCAAGTCCCAGCGCTCCGCCGAGGACGCGCGGCCAGGGCTAGGCAGGCGCTTGTTGTTGCGGTCATGACAGCCGCGACCTGTGGGCGGGGACGAGGTAGCGAGTTTCTTGCTGTCCCAGCGTTCGACGGAGTCGGCGCGTCCAGGGCTCCCGGCGCTATAAGACGATGCCAAGGACGACGACGAGGACGACATGGTGGTGCGGGGCTTCCTGTATTTCTTGTCCGAGTCCCACCTGTCGACGGAGTCGGCACGACCGGTGCTCTCGCTGCCCGACGATGACGAGGAGGAGCAGATGGAGCTGCATGGCTTTTTGCCCGTCTTGTTCCAGTCCCACCTCTGGACGAAGTCGGCGCGGCCATGCATGGCGGACACCAGCATGGTGAGGACGACACCGTGCGGCGTCGGCAACAGCGGCAGCATCTTGCTCTTGGGCGGCGTCGGGAGGATCGGCAGCATCTCGCTCCTGGGCGGCGTCGGTAGCAGCGGCGGGAGAAGAGCTCCTGCTACTGCCGCCATTGCTGTTCGTGGATCAGCCGCCACAAAGCAATTGCTCTTTGTGCTAATTGATAGAAGACGTGGAAGGAAATCGATCAAGAAATAGATGAGTCCACGAGTTACCTGGGAGCACACATTTATAGTAGCTCGATCACTAGCTGTGCATGTTCCTTCTCGACTCGGATAGCTAGCTACTCTCGGAATCGCATGCGTAGGGGACACGCCACGGAAATGAGGCCGCGCGCCGGCCAGACCGAAACCAGTATTGTTTCTTTTTTTTTTT
>NW_025227368.1:0-3108 GCF_018294505.1 Triticum aestivum | reverse complement strand
AAGTCGTCCAGATCCTCTCCACCATCGCGCCCCTCGCCGACAAGCGCCGTCGCCACCACCTGCCCGCCGCCGCCGGCGCCTTCGCCCCGGGCTTCCACGCCGAGAGGCCGCGGGAATGCTCAGTGTGGCAGGACGACGACGACTACGGCCATCGCCGCGATCACCTGCACGGAGGGTACGGCAGCAATGCCAAGGGCGCCGTCTTGTCCGGAGAGGTCACGGTTAACGTCGGGATGCCAGTGACGATGATGACGACGATGGGGCGGAGCTGGCGGTCGGCGGAGCAGGAGGAGGTGGACCTGACGGAGCCGCGGCTGGAGACGTTCACGGAGCCGACGACGACAGCCAGCCCCTTCAGGTGAACGTGAGATGAATCGAATACGTCGTAGAATAGATTGATAGAACAGTCAAGTAGAGCCAGAGAAGAAAAATGTGAGTGAGATGCATTGTACAGGCAAGAACGTAATCAAATCAATTTGAGAAGAAAAATGTGAGTGACATGCATTGCGACCAAATTTACCAAACGATTCGATGCTATTACATTGGTATAACATTGTACATTCGCCAACAAAAATGAAAGAGGTACAGCATTGCAGATAACACCGCTAATGTCACAACTTTTTCATAATTTTACATTGCATGCCATCAACAAAGGAAAGAAAACCACATCTCCAGGACTTAATTGTAAAGAGCATCCCAAACCACAACCAGAGACCAGACACAATCCCAGCAATCACACAGTAGTACATCCAGTGGTCCTCCTCTTCACCATTTCTCTCATCCGGTGCAAGCGAAGTAGTGGCACACGAAATGTTTAGAGGAAATCCACAAAGCCCAGAATTGTTGGAGTAAATTGATGGGTGAGTCAGCGTCTGAATCTGATTTCCGATGGGTATCTTGCCCGACAAAAGATTGTTTGAGACATTTAACGTGTTGAGCCCTGATAATTGTGTGATGCTTTGAGGAATGTTTCCAAAAAGTTGATTAGATGATAGATCAAGGATCTCAAGAAAAGAGAGGCTACCAATGTCCTGGGGAATGCGGCACGACATATGGTTTCTTGAAAGGTTTAGGAACCGAAGGCCCTGAAGATTGGTTAACTCTTCGGGGATGCATTGTGATAGAAAATTGTTTGATAAATCAATACCGGCTAATAATCGGATTGTGCCTCTGAAAGTCTGATCCCGACCCTTCCAGATTATACCAAGTCTGTCATTATATTTACCCCACAACAATTTATCTATTGCTGAAACATTTTTTGGGTGCCTCATGGAGGTCAAGTTGCCGAAGCCTATAGGAATTGAGCCAGTCAAGCTATTGTTGGACATGTCGAGCAACTGAAGTTGTGAAAGCTGTGATAAACCTAGAGGAATTTCTCCAGTGAAGTTGTTTGATCTGAGACTAAGGATTCTAAGCATTGGAACTTGACTCCCAATCCATGGAGGGATAACACCAAAGAACATGTTGTTCCCCAGGTCCAGAGTGGTCAGCAAGTTGCAACCCTCTAGGACCGGCGGGAAAGCACCAACAAAGCCATTTCCGGTGAGATAAAGTGACCTAAGAGAGCAGTTGTAGCTTGCCACAGCCGCGGGAATTTTACCTGAGAAGGAGTTGTTGGATAGATCCATGAAACTCAGAGCCTTCAGGTTCCACCAGCAGTTCGGGAGCTTCCCCGTGAGCCGGTTATTAGATAGATCCATGAACACCAGATATTTGAGGTTGCACCAGCAGTCCGGGAGCTCCCCGGCAAGCAGATTGTCGGACAAATCTAGATTGCCAATGAGGAGGAGCCTGCAGAGCTGGTGTGGGACGTTACCAACGAGGCTGTTATTGTAGAGCCGGACGATGAAGAGACCGAGCATGTCACCGAGCTGCGGCCGAATGGAGCCGCTGAACCTATTGCTGCTGATGTCGAGGCCGACCAGCGAGTGGCAACCATCCAATAGTGGGAAAGCTCCAACAAAAGCATTTTGGGAGAGATCTAATGTGATGAGAGAGCAGTTGTGGCTTACAGTAGCTGCCGGGAATTCACCTGAGAAGGAGTTATTGGCCAGGTGCATCTGCTGTAGAGCCTCCAGGTTCCACCAGCAATCCGGAAGCTTCCCGATGAGCCTGTTGCTTGACAGCTCCATGACCTCCAGAGACCGGAGGTTGCACCAGCAGTTGGGAAGCTCTCCGCTGAACTGGTTGTGAGAGATTCGCAGTATCCGTGTGGAGATGAGCCTGCAGAGCTGGCGTGGGATGTTGCCGACGAGCTTGTTTCTACTGAGATCGAGGTCGCCGAGGCTTGGCATGTCACCAAATTGCGGCGGGATGGAGCCATTGAAGCCATTATAGCTGAGGTCGAGTGATTTGAGGGAGCGCAGCTGCGAGATGCTGGCCGGGATGGCGCCGCCAAGGTGGTTGATGCTAAGGTCCAGATAGGCGAGCGCCGGGAACGCCACTGTGTCGAGCGTATCGAGCCCGCCTGATAGACCGAGCGTATCGAGTCTTAGTTCCACCACGGCGCTTTCATTGTTGCAGTGCACCCGATCCCAGTCACAGACCGGCGTGGCCTGGGTCCAGTTAGATAGCGCGGTGGCGTTGACGAGGCTGGCCTTCCATGCTAGAAGGGCATCGGCCTCAGAGGACACCACGGCAACTGTCGTTGCCGGCATGGTGGCCGCCAGTAGCAGGAAGAGCGCGGCAGTGCCGGCGAGATGCGCTTGGGTTGGTCTCCTCATGTCCCCGACCCTGGGCGCGATGGTTGAGTAGGGAAAATCTAATCCGCAGAAGATCGCGCGCGCACACACATATATATGGATGGATCGGCCGGCGCTCCGTTTCGTGCGGCAGAAAATCATACGCTCTGTGGTCTGCACCGTACCCGAGTTATTTACAGCAGTGTCCTGGCCCTCGTCATCTGTGTGCATACCGCCGGCCGGCAGACACCGTGACGAATAGCGCCGGCGAAGAGCACCAATCAAGCAACGCACACACATACACCAGGTCCAATAATGTCCAATCAAATGAATGTTTAGAAAGCCTAGTCTGAGACTAAGTACGTTGTGCTCAACTTCTTTAACAACCTAGTCTCAAACAAACTTAAAGGGTAGTTTGATACGAAAG
>NW_025227367.1:0-3562 GCF_018294505.1 Triticum aestivum | reverse complement strand
CGCGAGGAGAGGCAGGGCCGCGGCGCGCGAAAGAGAAAGGACGGTGGCGCGTTATGGCTCAATGACTGGAGTGGGGGAAGATGGCAGCACTGGCGGGAGCGGAGGCTCATGGGCGCTGCGCTCCTCTCCTGGAGGTGGCGCTCGAGGGGCACGAGGGAGAACGGGATCGGGAGGAAGAGGACGAGGGGATCAGGCTATTTTGTGTTGTTTTGTTTTTTCTAAACGAAGGTTTAGGTGGGCCGCTGGGCTAATTACCGAGCAAACCGAGCTGCTATGCTGCGCTGCAGTTCCTCTTCTATTTTTTCCTTATTAGTAATTAACACAAAAAAATGATATAAGATACAAAGGGTTAGGTGGTGAATCTGCTCAAACAATAAATTTCCTTGGGATCCCTGGAATACATGTGACCCAAGAAAATTGGTTGCCGGCATGATTTGGAAATTAGATTCTAACTCATTTGAATTTAATTCAAATATGTTTGAAATAAGTATTGGTTTTAGAATTGTCCAAAGTTTATGGAAATTTTGGTGGAGCTCGGATAAATGCAACAAGAATGAGTGGCAACCTTTGGAGACCAAACTTGAAGTCGAAAAAGCATGGGATTTGGAGAAGATTTGGAACAGAAAAGCAAAGCACTTAAATTAAAATATTTATTGTTTTTAGAAATGTATGACATATTTAATGGTGTGATGATATGATAGAATGAAAAAATGACATAGGGAAAATATAATAATTATATTACACAAAGATTCTAGAGGACCAGTCTAGATTCATGGAATCACTTTTATGGGCATGTGCGTAAATAGAGAAAAGGAAAAAAAGAAAATTTGATTCAGAGGACCCATGGTGCAGGGGCGCAGCCGGCCACCGCTGGAATTGCTTGATGTGGAAAAATGGAGGCGGCGCGCTGTACAATGGTGGGGTTACAATTTTAGGGGTTGACTGCGTATGTGGATGAGAGGAAGCTTCATGTAGTTTTTTTTAGACAAATCTCACCAAAATATTTACGGGGCGGAAGGAAGATCTCCAGGGTGATCTAACCATACATGACGGCCACTCCAAAGAGAAAGTGCATGCTTTGCTAAATTATGAGCTTCAAAATTTAAGCTCCTAAATTCATAATTGATTCTACGAAAATTAAAAGCCAAAGAATGATCTATTATCTCATGTATAATTGCTACTTAGCTTGCCCTGTTGGATAGATTAGCGTGGATGCACCTTGGGGCTTAATTAGCTAGGCTTTAATAAGTATAATGCATTTCCATTATTTTGGCACTTAGGTCAGCCGATTCCAACGACCAAGCTCACCGAAGTAATTTTAGTTTTTTTTTCTTTCGTTAATTGAGTTAATAACCGAACCTTTGGTCCTCTCTTTTTTGACTTCGCTCCCGATTATTTTGGCTCCGGTCTTTGGTTCTTGGTTTTTATGTCCACCGTGCGCGTGCAGCTCGGGGAGGACTGCATAGCTACATGGGCGGTCAAGTGGCACATCATACTATTCTCCCTATTGGGCCATTGGGGGCAGCTTTTGGTTCTACCAAAATCAATTCTTATTAATTAATAGTACATCCTCGCTAATTTACACATGATCCCACCAATTCATATATGTCCCTAGATAGACAATCAACAAGATTTTCAGAAATAAACAAAATAGAGGGTTAGGTGTGGCTATTATTTGTCAATGGCAGAAACAATCAAAACAGCGGGTAAGATGTGGCTATAATCTAGCAATGATGGAAATAAACAAAACAGAAAGTGGGGTGTGGCTATAATCTGGGAGCCGGTGAGGTTTGGCCCGTGTGCTTAATACTGGCAAATGTGAATATAAAAAGATGTTGCATGTGTGCTAATATATGGATATTTCCTCTACAGTTTGTATACACAGGCCAGATGTTTAACTTCAAAGTAAATGCTACTGAACATGCCTAACTAAAATTGTAGATTGCCTAAAATCTCACGTGAGATATTTATTTTCCGTTGCAACGCATGGGCCTTTTGCTAGTCTATATCTATATCTATACCTACTAATAAAGTAAGGTGCGTTTCTCCAATTTTTTCATCCGTTCACCCGTATTATTTGTTTTGATTTTTTAGATTTTGTACTATCCAAGGTGGTACTAATCTTTAAGAAAAATTGTTCGTTTCTTGGTCCAAACGTGTGGGCTGAGCTGTGATGGGCCTGCTCACTCCGTCAACTCCCTAGAAGGTCAAAGCCCACTGGGAGGTCAATAGACCAACGAGCCAGGCCGAATTATTCCGGCCCACCTAGCCCTATGGTGCAAAAAATATAGTGCACAATGAATCAAACTTAGGACCTCGTTTTTTATAAGTATTGTTGCAACCAGCTATGCTAGGTCAATTCAAGTACTAAATTATCCCACCTCGCTCCCTTAATCCGAAACTTCGTAATTTATATACATCTTCAAGTTTTCTGGGTATCAAGGAGCAATTTCGGGAATTGATAAGTAAGGAAGGAAGTATTAAACATGCCCTATTCTTATGCCCACGAGTACAAGATGTGTGGCGCATCCTAGGTCTAGGACAATTGGTGGCTGAGGTATGTACTGCACAACGTGAGGGAGGATCAGTACTAGCTGACATGTTTCTGTCCAAGAGCAGCCTACAGGCAACGGTGGTGGGAGTCCAACGCAATGCACTGGTGGCAACCACTGTATGGTATGTGTGGTGGGAGCGTCGCCGCTACATCCACGAGGAGTTTCTATAGGACCTGTCCAGATCGGCATAGGCTATTGCGGCTCTAGCTAAAAATTTCACGAGAGCTAGAAATAAGAACACAAAGATCAGGAGGCACGGATGGGAGAGGCCACCTGAGGGAATAATAAAATTGAACGTCGACGCGGGATTTGAGATGGACAGCGGCTCTGGGAGTACATGAGCTATCCTGCGAGATGACATGGAAAATTTTATAGCTGCTTCGTGCGAGAACATTCCCTTTGTGGAAGATGCGGCGACGGCAGAAGCAAGGGCTCTGAAAAATGGGTTGTTACTTGCTAATGATATGGGTTGCAACAAACTTTATGTCGAAGCGGACTGCATGGAAGTGATTGATGTTATGCAGAACGGCGGGAACTTCCTCGGACATGCAGCGGCAATTTATGAAGAATGTACTTTCTTAGCTCGTAATTTTAGTTTTATTGTTTTTAATCACTGTCCTAGAGAAGCCAATATGGCGGCCGATGTGTTGGCTAGGAATTCGGAGTCCTCTCGAACTATTGTTTGGAAGTCGGAGCCTTTGGGTTTTCTAGTAGACGTCCTATCAAACGATGTATCCTTATTTTCACATGAAATATAAACCGCCATGATGGCTTTCCCTCAAAAAAAAAGAAGGAAAGAAAGACAAATAAAGATGAAAGAGGGATTTCAGGTGTGATCACATAGATAAATAAGGAAGAAAATATAACTGTGTCCAAAGACGGAAAGAGAGATTTCGGATGATAAATAAGGAAACAAAACAGAATTGAGTCCTACTGCTGAAACCAACTTTGTCATTGGCGGCTTACATGCCAGCCTGCACGCAGCATGCCAGACTGGGACACAGCAA
>NW_025227366.1:0-3564 GCF_018294505.1 Triticum aestivum | reverse complement strand
TCTGGAAGCATGTCACAGGACAATGGTGGATGATGATAAAAAATGCACCATTTGAGGATCACGATGTGGAGGTTAGGACATGGAGGATTGAAGTAAATTGATCTGATTGTGTGGAGGAGATTCGAAGTAAATTGATCTGATTGACGGTGTTTTTGTATGAAAAACTTTTTGATCTATTTATAAAAAATCATGACAATATAACAAGCATTATAAGCAATAAAAATTACATCAATGTGGTGTGTTTGAACAGTAAATAAAACAAATGGAAATTTAGTAACGATCATACGTGTATCATACATGCAAACGTAACATAAATTTAGTGAAAACCATATGTGCACCCGTGGCGTTGTCGATGGGTGCTAATGTTATTAGCTAATTTCTTCCTTTCATAATGTACAAAGCCCTCTTCTTTAATTATGCCTCCTTTAAATTGCCCAGTTGATGGCGTGCAACATTCCCATTTTTTACCCCCTTTTATTTTTTTAAATAGAAACCCATGCAGGGTCAATAACTCACCCTCCCCGTTTGCTTCCTCTTCTTTTTTTAAGTGCAGCCACAACACCGGGATCAATACCTAATGCAAAGAAACGACGTGGGACTATTTTATTATGTAGCTAACCCTCAATCTTCACACATAGAGCAGAGCAGTTGGCTGCAGGCTGCAGCCTTTGCGACGGAAAAAATGTTGTGGGTTCAATCCCCCATGCCGCCGGCAGTTAATTTTGGTCTTCGAATTGAAGGAAAATAAAAGTGGACCAGGCCCAGCTCAGCGTGCGGCCCAACAGCTGACGGACTTAACATGGCAAATTAAAGCGCCGTATGTCCTCGCGTATTTATCTTTAAAGACAAAATCACCATGGGACGAAACCAAGAACAAAATCATCTGGGGACGAAATCACAAATATCACCTTGCTTTATTAGTAAGTATAGGTATAGGTATAGGTATAGATATAGATTGATTGATCTCCATCTTTTCATAAGAAGTACTCCCTCCGTAAACTAATATAAAAATATTTAGAATACTAAAATAGTGATCTAAACGCTTTTATATTAGTTTACAGAGAGAGTATTTGACATATTCTTCTTTGGATTTAGGGCACCTCTGGTGTTATTTTTTGCGCCTGAGGCCGTGCTCCAGTTTTTCAGTTTACTAGTATAACGCCCGTGCGTTGCCACGGGCTCTTCAAAATTTATAATTAATATCTTTCATTTATCATCCCCTCATATTGGGTGATTATGGGGTGCTCTAATTAGAAACACAACAATCAAATATTAGGAAATTTCACCGAACGAACAACAACGAATAATACGATATCTATCAAACGAATAAAATGAGGTCATATTTTTGGTCCGTCATGCACTTCTGTTGAAAAGTGCCTATCCTTTTTAGAATCAACCCACTGTTTGCTCGCACGCAAAAAAAATACATCTCTAAAGTGGGGAACCGATCGGTGCCAAAAAGAACTCAAACTCCTATCCAATCTCGACTTCGTGCTCTTCCACTTCCATTGATAAAGATGGGACGTCAAGGGTTTCATCATGATGACCTCGAGCAGCCGCCGACATCCCTCCCCACATCTACCCCTACCCCCTGCTGCCGCTTGCACTGTCCTTGCTCCTCGAGGGAGCTAGGGACACAATGTTCTCTAGGATGGGCATGACCAGATCCACGAGGAGGCCACATTCTTCCATGGGAACCCAACCAAGCACACCACCCTCCGCAACCATCCAATCCCAGCCTAACAAATTCAAGACCCGCCATCGATCCACAAATCAGGCTCGCCGCATCCAGGTTCACTGCAAGTCTGCGACGAGTCTGTAGTCGACATCTTGACTTTGGCTATCCCCACGGAAGAATCATCGGATTTTTGCTGAAATTGAAACATACTAAAGTGACACATGCTCGAATTTTTAAATCAGATGACTATCGAAAAGAAGCTGCCCAAGAAAAGTAAATAAGCATCAAGTGTTGAAAGAAAATGATGGACCCTAAGGCCATGAATTGATAAAAGAGAGCAGTCAAGCAATGTAGAGTAGCAGGAATCTAATAACAAGACCTTACCTTCATAAAAATAAGGGAAGAACACTTCCTTCATAGCCTTCCTACAAGTACAGAACATACTAAATTAGCATTGTTTCAGTCTCTTTTTTGCAAATAAAGAGTGTAATAATTACCACCTATTTCATTTGGCACTAAAAATTTCTACCTCTGTCTGACATCCCGCAGCACTAAAAAAACTCATCACTTACAATATCATAGCCGCACACTCCAAGTCAAAGTAGAACATATATCAAGGATTCTGTGACAACCAACCATGGCCAGATCAGATGGCTTTTAATTGCATTCCATCTCATAATCGAGAGCCCACTCTATCTCAATGGAAATTAAATTTAGCGCAGATGGCGGGTGCCCCCGACGATGGCTGGGAAGGATGGTGGAGGAGGTGGATGAGGATGGCGGCGGCAGCGTCTGCGGTTGCGCCTCGTCCGCGGCCGTGGTGGTGGTGGTCGATGCGAGAGCCGGATGGCGTCGGCCAGAATCAGGCAGGGGCGACAAAGATTTAGAGGAGAGAGAGAATGGAGGCGATGAGCGATGGGAGGAAGGGCCACCGGCGATTGGGGTGGCCTCAGATCCGCCCTCCGTGGTCGCCTATTTCATGGGACGAACACCCGTGCTCACCGTCGGGCTCGCCTTCGGCCGCTGCCTCGCCGACATTCACGACGTAGAGCCCCTTCCTCCGATCCCATTTGCCAGGGAGGCAGCGCCATCCTTCATCGCAGAGAACGAGTCCACACTGAGATCCCAACCAGATCGTGATTGCGCCTCCCCAAACCGCAGCGGCACCTCCCACTCCATCAACGACCAACCTATATGAGGCGGAGGGTCAGTGTAGGACGCGAGCGCCGTCACCATGGACGTGGGGGACGCCGTAGGTGGGAAGGAGGCGGCGACAGCGTCTGTGTCAGGAAGATCGCACGACGGTGGCGGCGTTTACTCGAGGGGATCGAGAGGAGCTGCGTTTGGTGCCGGGTGGGTTCTTTGGTGCGTGCGTGGGGCTGGAGATTGTGATAGGTGATCAGGTGAGGGCGTGCCATACCTGGATCGATAGCCTTACCATATCTGGTGGTAATTTAAATTTATTACCATATTCGATATTTCCCGAGTTATGACCTTACCATACCTGGATTGACAGCCTTTGGGGTAATTTAAATTTATTACCATATAATTATCATATTCAAAATTTCCTGAGTTATGACCTTACCATACCTGGATTGATTTATTACTACACGTGGATTAATTATGATTGATTACCATAAATACGTTGGGTAATTTAAATTTATTACCATATTCGATATTTTCCGAGTTATGACCTTACCATACCTGGATTGATAGCCTTTGGGGCAATTTAAATTTATTACCATATAATTACCATATTCAAAATTTCCCGAGTTATGACCTTACCATACCTGGATTGATTTATTACTATACGTGGATTAATTATGATTGATTACCATAAATACGTTGGGTAATTTAAATTTATTATCATATTCGATATTTTCCGA
>NW_025227365.1:0-3669 GCF_018294505.1 Triticum aestivum | reverse complement strand
TTTTTTCATGCATTTGATACAAATAAAAAAAGGAAAAGGAAAAAAGGCAAAGAACAAGAATAAAAAATGAAAAGGACAAAGGAAAAATAAGAAAAAGAATAAGAACACCAAGCAAAATCATGTTGGAAAGACCGAAAGAAATTACGTCCGGAAAAACCAGCGGGAAGGTTCCCATATACCAGTGAAAAATACCCCTACATGGGCGCCCGATTTTGCTACCTCTAGCCGTGGTGGTGTGCGGTTATTCGTCAATTTAACAAAATGCTTATAAGTGGCTCTTAAGACGCCAAATAGAATTTAGTGGCAATCTGCCACATATTTGGCGGCAGATAGGATTTGTGAGACAAATGGATCTCTCGCCTGATGCGTCACTGTAGTGGGCCGACCCAATTTGCTTCTCGTTCGTTTCACACGTTTTCTTCTTCTTCGTTTGTCTATCTTTTCCGACGGTCGTTCTTTCTTTTCCTATTTGAAAATATGCTAAATAAAAATATTTTATCAATTAATTTACTTGCCTTTTAAGGAAATGTTTAGCGCGCATTTGGAAGAGATTCATGCGGTGTGAAAAATGTGTTCACACCATTTTAAAAATGTTCTAAACATGCAAAAACATGTTCCTGATATTTAGAAAATGATTAGGCGTTCCAAACATATGTTTGTAACATTTTTTTTCAAATGTTTATACAATGTAAAAAAAGATTTACGTAACATAAAAGACATTTTGTACCTTTAAAAAAATTTAATGACACTTTTAGAAAATTCTAAGAAACAATTTTTTTGCGCTTTAAAAAATGCCTATGGCATTTATGTTTAACATGTATTCAAAAAATGTTCAATGTGCACTCCAAAAAAGTTCAAGGTGTATCTGAAAATCTTAAATTTAGAAAATATCGATCATGAATTTGAGAAATATTCAACATGTATATAAAAAGAGGTCCCATTGTATAGAAAAATGTACAACATGTATTAGAAAACTCAACATTATTTGAAAAAGGGATTGAAAAGAATAAAAAGAACAAATAAATGAAAAGCAATACATGAAACAAACGTAAATGAAAGAAGAACAAGAAATGCGTGGAAGCTTCTAAAACCGGTCTAAAGTTGTCACTTTTGAAACCGATCGAGAAAAGGTACATTGGACCGTCCCATTAGGGTAATGCTAGAGATGAGACGGTAGCTCGTCTCGCAATAGATGAGACATAGCCCTTGTGTGTGGACCCCTACCAAGCTTCTTCAATAGGAGTACTTAACACAACTGAGAACGACCATAATAGAATCGATGGTTCATGTGTAAAAATTAGAAAATTTCTTCCTGTCCTGACAAATCGAACATGAATGCCCCAGATTCTAGTGGATGTATGTTTGCACTCTTCTTTGCAGAAAGGTATCTCAGGACCTATCAGTTTTCTTACGATCTACTCTGAACGCAAGCGGTAGCTCTAGCCCAAAATATTCCCAACGCAAGGGATGTAACAGTCCTCCGCCCATATCCCTGCCGACGGCAGAGGCGGTCTAAATCTCGTGCCTAGCTAGGCGACCATGACTACTGGAGGTCGCGTTCCATCTACGTCCCCACGGTTCCTAGTCGTCTCCTCACCGGCAATCAGACTGCCACGACGGATCTCCCCAATAGCTGCGCCACAATGCTGCCTGAACAAGCTCTCCGGGTACTGTTCTCCGATGCCTTACCCTACTCCACCATTCTCCACACGTGGCTCCACCACTCTGTGACTAGTTCTACCATCGGCCGAGGCAGGAGAAGCTTCGGGTATGCTTGTTTGTGAGGCACCTCCCAATTACCGACTTTCTCTAGCATATTATCTAGAAATTATTTTTCTGCAACTAGACATATCATTGATCCTTGGAAAACTGATTTTTACATGAGCTATGCCTCCTCCACTAACCAAGTAATCTTGGTTTAATATTCTGTTAGGAGCATATGAGATGTAGCCGTCGGGCGTTCCATCTTGTAAATGTGTACTATGCTTGCAATAAATTCATCTCTATGCTGTTTGGCGTTCCATATCGCTTGCTTCTATTGGGTGTCTGGTTGGTGAGGGTGCTTGACACAAAGAGGATGGAGTTTCACATTGCTAACCCCCATCTAAAGTTGGAGCCTTTTCCAAAGTGGATACAACCATCGCGGAGGCAGGGGAAGACAAACTCAGGGTGTTTGTGTATGGAAAAGGTGCAACAAACCTTGAGTTTCGCACCATTGACACAATTAATGGTGAAGTTATGGTCAATGGCACTCGGAGAAGATCGAGTGATTGGGTTTTCAGTATCTTTTTGTGAGTTCAACAGAGAGGCACTTTTTCCTATATCATGGTGGAAGCGCATCACTTGATGCTGGTTGTTTATCACCGGATGTCAATACATTTCAACTTGACAGGGTGTGCACCTGAAAGGCTGACATTTATAAGCCGCACGTGTATAGCAACTTTCCATCATCATTGTTGTCCTCACCAAAGTGGCAAGTTGTAAACTCTCTATTTTGTCCTAGTTATCTCCTTTTTTCATACTTATCTCACAACTGTAATTTTGACCTACATAGTTTGGTAATTCTTACCTTTCTCGTTCTTATGGAAAAAAGTCAAGCACCATAACATCATTGTGATTGGGGTGCGTATAAAGGATTGGTAGTTATGAGACGTTTGGTCTCATGAGGGACTTCTCATGTTTCTGGTTTCTGTTGTGCACACATTTTTCAAAAGTTAACAAAATTTGAAATGTTCAATTTTTTGAAAAGTTGTAAAATTTGACAAAAGTTCACAAATTTGGAAAAAGGTCATGGATTTAAAAAAATACTCAAATAGAAAAAGTTCAGAATTTGAAAAAACTTCACAAAATCTGAAAAGTTTGGGGATGCCCAAGGCATCCCAAGTTAATATTCCAAGAAATCTCAAGCGTCTAAGCTTGGGGATGCCCTGGTAGACATCCCACCTTTCTTCATCAACAATTATCGACTAGTCTCAATTGAGCCTAAGTTTTTGCTTCTTCACACGATGTGTGCTATCCTTGGTGTGTCCTATTATTTTCATTTTTGCTTGCTGTTTGAATAAAATCCTTGGATCTGAAATCTTGAATGAGAGAGAGTCCTCACATAGCTACTTAATTGTTTGACTACTCACTGGTTTTCACTTTTATCTTTTAGAGTAGTTTGTCATTTACTCTCGTTCTTCACTTATATCCTAAGAGTAAATTATTGAATGAATTGAATATCATAAGTTGAAATTATATGTGCATCATATGCTTTTCTCATGCTTAGTAATATTTCACATCTGGTTTATGAAGTAAAACCTGTTAAAGTTTGACAATCACAATATTAATCATACAAGCACATGAATGATTAGTATATGGAAGAGAAATTTCACATAAAATATATTATCTTGGACATCTCTTATGATTGTGAATACCCATTAATTATTTTCAAACTTGAGAAAGTTAGTTGAAGTTGGACAAGGAAGACAATGTAATGAGTTATGGTTGGGTTTATTTGCATCGAAGTTATATTGTTATGGATCCTCCAACATGTGATGCTTGTTTAGAATCTTTTGCTAAACAAAATTTTTGAACTAAGCAGAAATATTGCTTGTGCATCCAAAATCCTTGAGCCAAGTTTCTTCTAGGAGTGTCCACCATATCTACCTATATACAGTATTACCCTTC
>NW_025227364.1:0-4605 GCF_018294505.1 Triticum aestivum | reverse complement strand
ATTCGGATCTTGGCCTTCGAGGCGGAGAGTGCACAGTGGTTGCACCCTTGCCGGTCTTGTCGCCACCGGCTCGCGCCTGGCTGACTTGCCGCGGTAGCGATACGCTCGGCTGCTGTGGGTTGTCACCATTGGCGAAGCCGATGAGGCTCTGGATAGTGGCCCTCCAATCATCGATCTTCTCTGGCGCTGGAGGGTAATCTAGGAGCAGTTGGGTACGCGCCAACGCTTCCGCCGGAGTGGCGGGCGGCGGCAGCGAATGGTGCGAGGAGCGAGATATGCTCGGACTTCTAACTGCGTTAGAAGGAGCAGTACCTCGTCCAGGCGACCATGCCCTGCTCGTGCCAGCATGCTGGCGCGCATGCTGGTCTTGAGCGCTCCGGGATCCGCCAGCTTGGTCTTGGCCCAGCAATCGTATGGTACCGTGAGTACCATGACGCTGCTGGTCCCGCGCCTCCTGGGACGGGCGCGGAGCGTGTACGGACGCCGAGGTCTTGGAGTGCGCTCGGTCGTTGTGGGAGCCGACCGCGCCGCCGACGTGCAGCGCAGTCTTGTCCTTGGACCTGGCAGCACCATGAGTCCCCTCGTTGGCGCCCGCTCTTCCGCCGGCGCCTACTCCACCAGTCGTTCGCTCCGGCGATGGTGGGCTCGGCGCAGACGGAGCAACTGCCTCCGAAATCTTCTTCTTCGGTGGCATGTTGATGAAGATGACGAAAGTTCAGCTCGTGCGGACGCCGGATCAGGTTCACACAACCTCGACGCACCCCCTACCTGGCGCGCCAAAGATGTCGGGGGTGCTGATCCCACGGACACCTATGGGACCACGGCGGACCGGGGCCCCTTTTGGTTCGGCAGGGGGCGGAGAGTGCACGAAGAGCAGATCGAGGCGAACGCACGAACGACACGATCAGTTTACCCAGGTTCGGGCCGCACGGATGCGTAAAACCCTACTCCTGCTTTGATTTGTATCGTGTTCTTGCTCGAGAGCAACGAATGCTACAGTACACTTGGGTGGCTAGCGAGACCGAGCGTGAGAATGATCGTCCCCCCCCCTCCCTGTTGCGCATGGGCCTCCTTTTATATGTCAAAGGGGTCACCGACAGGTGGCAACAGAGATGAGGGTAAAAGGGTAAAAGAGGTGGTAGTTGGCGCCACCGCTTACTACAGTTGTATCATACCTAACCCTGACGGCAGGGGACAAAGGCATTAAATGCCTGTCTGTGTCGCCTAGACGGGGCGGAAAGGGACCGTCAGGGGCGCCAACGTTTGCCACGATGTCTATCTTGTCAGCGCCTGCTTGCCACCGCATGCCCCTGGCTGCACAGCCTCCCGCCACGTATACCAGGGACGGTCCCAGAGCGACACGTTGGTGGGTGAGCTGGAGCGCGGGCTGCGGAGTAGTAGCTTGCCGTGGCGAGCGCCTTGCCGCGGATGTTGTCTTGTCGCGTCCGGGAGCTTGTCGCTCACCGGGTCTTGCCGGGACACATGATGCGTTGCGGTAAGTTCCTTGAGTCATCTTGGTTGGCCTCCCCGGCAAGCTCCTATTGCCGGGGTCTTGTCTCCTTCCCGGCATACACCGACACCAAAATTTCATGAAAATTTTGAAATACATGAACTTCTTTCTGAATTTTTGGATGTTTTTTAATTCATAAACTTCTTCGGCTTGCAAACTTTTTTTAAAATCCATGAACTTTTTTTCCAAATTTTGTGAACTTTTCCAAATTTTGTAAACTTTTAAAATGTTTGTGAACAACACAAACATGAAATCTGAGAACTCCCTCATGCGACCAAACGTCTCATAACTACCATACGCTTCCAACGTACTGAGTTTTTGCGAAATGTTATCATGCACCCCAATCACAATGATGTTATGGTGCTTCATTTTTTGCAATAAGAACGAGAAAGGTAGGAATTTTCAAACCATGTAGGTCAAAATTACTGATCACAATGATGAACAAATAAGGCAAGTTGTGAGATAAGTATGAAAAGGAAGGAGATAACTAGGACAAAATAGAGAGTTTACCATTTGCCACTCTTAGTGAGGACAACAGCAATGGTGGAGCGTTGCAATATGCACGCGGCCTCTAGATGCTTGTCTTTGAAGTGCACACCCCATCAAGCTAGAATGTATTGATATCCATTGAGAAACAACCAGCATCAAGCGATGCGCTTCCACCATGACATAGGAACGATTGCCTCTCTGTTGAACCCATAAAAGGATATTGAAATCCCAATGAGATGGTCTTCTCCAAGTGCCATTGACCATAACTCTCACCATTATTTCTGCTAATGGTAAGGTCCATTGCACCTTTCCCATACAAAAACACCTTGAGTTTGTCTTCCCCTACCTCCACAAATGGTCTTATACACTTTGTAAAAGGCTCCAACTTTAGGAGGGAGGTTGGGAATGTAAAACTACATCCTCTTCATGCCAAGCACCAACATTTTCTCACACCAACCCAACACCCAGTAGAAGCAGTCAGCCATGTATTAGCCCTAGGTGGACATATAAATCCACATGTGTAACTAGTTACCAACTAGATTGCTCCATCTCATGGTAGGAATGGCTCTCCATTGTCTACTCTTGAACTGAACAGAAAGGAAACCATCATAGTTTTAAAATGCACCATCAAAATCACTCTAAATGAAGCACCTTTTGCAATCATTGCCTCCTCATATGTCACTGGGTGGTAAGAGGAATGTCTCATACCAGCTCATCTATTCTTTCCAGGGTGGATCCTCCACTGAAGCGACAAGGTCACCAGGAATAGGGGATGAAGAAGATACTACCGGTACAAGGGGTCGCACACCACACTCTCCATAAATATTTTGCGTTGATTACTAATGTCATCCTTGGGGAACCTATTCAGGTGGACGTGCCCATCATGGATGTCCTCGACGAGCCTATCGCGGGTGGGGCCTGGGAGGAAGGAGAAGTCGGGCAGTCGGCCACACCTATGATGATGTCATCTGCTAGTATGGAGGGGTGAGGCGGGATGGTGGGATAGAAGGCTCGAGTAATGTCAAGGAAGCCGAGGAGGGGCAGGGTGTGGATCTTGCGGAAGCGTTGGAGGAAGGAGGATTCAACGATGATGTTGCAGAAGGAGACACAACAAACTTCCACATGGATGAGGTCGAACGGGGTAGGTAGGTGGAGGAAGATATCCTCTAGGAGCTCATTGGTGAGTGGGGACACCACAGTTTTCTTGCATGGGTGCTCGAGGGTGTCTGGTTCTAGGAAAGAATACATCGGGATCTTGCACTAGCATGCCAATCTACACGAGGAGCAGGTGCTCTTATGGAGGTGGACATCGCGGAGACAGCGACGGATGCAAAGCTTATGGGTCTAGTTTCATCTCCTGCCAAAATATTTTCCTCCTATAACGGATGCAGAGCATATGGTTGTTGGTAAGGCTCATCCGTGGAGTGGTGAGAAAAGTGTAAGGCATAGTACAAATGAGTAGACAAATCTTGTGAGTATATATATATAAGACAAGACAAATTGGTGTTCATGTCACTCTAGCTAACACTCACTTCAGCCATGTCTTCCCTTCAGAGGATGGAGGGGTTGAAGGTCAAGAACAACTTTTGGATTCTGTATGTTCTGCTCCTGCCAGAGGTAGACACCGGACGGGATCTTCTCGGCTAGCAGTGCATGTAAGCTCTTATTCTTTGATCGGGAATTCCTACCTCCTGTGGCTAAACTATGGACATCTTGGGCACCGTTGGACATAAAAATATGTGTCTGGCTTCTGCTACATGATCGATTGTGGACTGCAGATCGCCTAGCTAGGCGGCAGCTGGAGCATCCGGACAGTTGTGTTCTGTGTGCTCAGGAGGACGAAAATTTGAATCATATGCTGCTCGGTTGCTCTGTTGCAAGGGAAATCTGGTACAACAACCTATTGCCATGGCGATTGCATAGGTGCACGCCGACACCAGACGTCTAGATCAAGAATTGGTGGCCTGCGCTAAGCAATGCAGCTCCAAGTGGAAGCTGCAGGACGATCAATGATACGTCTCCATCGTATCTATAATTTTTTATTGTTCCATGCCAATATTCTACAACTTTCATATACTTTTGGAAACTTTTTATACTATTTTTGGGACTAACATATTGATCCTGTGCCCAGTGATATTTCCTGTTTGTTGCATGTTTTTTGTTTTGCTGAAAATCCATATCAAACGGAGTCCAAACGGGATAAAAACTGACAAAGATTTTTTTGGAATATATGTGAATTTTGGGAAGTGAAACCAACACGAGACGATGCTCGAGGGGGCCACGAGGCAGGGGGCGTGCCCTGGGCCCTCGTGGCCACCCCGTAAGGCGGTTGGTGCCCTTCTTTCGCCGCAAGAAAGCCAATATCCGGATAAAATCGTGTCCAAAATTCAGCCCAATCGGAGTTACAGATCTTCAGGAATTTAAGAAATGGTGAAAGGGCAGAATCAGGGAACGTAGAAACAGAGAGAGACAGAGAGACAGATTCAATCTCGGAGGGGCTCTCGCCCCTCCCATGCCATGGAGGCCACGGACCAGGGGGGAAACCCTTCTCCCATCTAGGGAGAAGGTCAAGGAAGAAGAAGAAGAAGAAGAAGAAGAAGAAGAAG
>NW_025227363.1:0-9213 GCF_018294505.1 Triticum aestivum | reverse complement strand
GTAATGAACCGGCCTAACTTATGAATTGCTTCAGACAGTATCCTGGTCTGAGAGTACAACTAAAGAGAGGTGGAGTTCTAAGTTATGATTAACAAAGGGGTCAGCTTATATGAAGGCAAGAGAATCCGAGCAACGAAGGGACAGAAAGCTATCAACTTCAACGACAAGAAAAGTCTTGTAAATGCACTGCACATCCATCATTGTGATAATAAACTCAATTCAGGACCAGCACCCTGCAAGACAGGGGACATCTCAACCCACAGCACTACACACTAGGAAAGATAAGTAAAATAGGTCTACGGCTAGGACACCTAGAACAGCAGCCATCTGTTTCCAACTACAAAGAGACTGGATTGCATGTGCTAATTGGGTGTGATGTTGGATGGAGACTGTGGACTGAAAGTTGAGAGGGCAACAACTGACATGAGAGCCGCAGATGTTACGGATGCTTGGCTTGGCGGTGGTCAGAGATCTCAGGCTTGGCAAGGCTTCAAAAACCCGCCATGTGCAAGAAGATAGCACCAAACTGCGAACTGATGCAAAAAGAGCATGGCCAGGTTGCAACTGGTCTTTGCTGCTAGAACACGACGTTCTTAAGCATTCGCCGTGAAAAGGCAAAAACCAGAACCTTCGTTTGCAGGAACTTGGGCACAACCACAACAGGACAGGTTCTGCAAAGATGGTGCCATCAGTAGCTTAACACCGCAAGCCTCAGATCAATAACGAGCAGCACTAAGATCATCATCATCATTCTGCGACACCTCATCTCCCGCTCTCTTTTGTTTAATCAAACGCGGCTTTAGCCACTGGATTCTGTCGGCAAAGGACGGCGCGGCGGCTTCTTGAGGAGACGACCAAACTCTCTTTCTTTCATTTCTGATGGCTACACCTCACCTCGAGCTGCATGCGCATGGACGTGCCATCTGCAACCACCGCTGCTCAAACTATTCCAACCATCCATGTAGGTGGTGGTGGGCAGGCAGCAGCAGCTTCCCCTTTGCATCTCTGAATTCCCTTTTCGGCGACGCTGAACTGGTCGGTTGCGAGGCACACGTCGTATCTATATTCTACTCACATGCATTATACATTTGTTATACAATAACACTATTAGCAAGTTGTGTCAATGGTTGAAGTCACTTGGCATTCTCTTGGAGAAGAAAAAAGGAATTATGTGTAATATCAATCAACTATCAACACCTGGGGCCTGTTCCTGGGATCCCACATGAGCAGCTGCCAATCTCCTCTGCACCGACGACGCCGTGAACGGGAAAACAAAATGGAAAAACCATTTTTGATTGATTGATCGATCGCCTCCGTGACGGCGAAGCTCGGTAGGCCAACCAAGATGATGAGGAATGATGAAAAGGAGAGAGAGGGGGGCCTGATGCTGACACTGATAGATGGATGCTAGTAGTACATGTAAACGTGGTTCATCATTGGGTTTTGGTCCCAGGTCAGGGGCAAACAAAATCTTGAGACTAGAGGGCATGATAATCCCGGTGCCAGTGCCGGTCGCCGTATGGCACGCCCCCACGGCATTCCTCGGTGCTGGATTTTGAGACCCGTGGCTGGCTGGCCGCCTCCATGTGGCCGGAATGAGACCCATTGGTTGCAAACAAACGCATCTCGTTCGTTTTTGCCCTCTTTCTGCAACCACTGCCATTAAAGTAATGGTGGTGATGGGTGGAGTGAGGAGGGTGGCCTAGGATGAGCATAGTAGGACAGGATTAAACTAGTGGCCTTACTGACAGGGGGTGATACTAAAACTAATAATGCTGCTGCAGTAAGACAGCATCCGAGGTACTAGTAAAGGTGAAACCGGAGGAAGATTTGAAGTCCCATTGTTGTGTGTCCATGTGAATGGCAGGGCCGAGGATTCCTTCCCCGGTACAAAAGCAGTGGAGATCCAACTTAACTTACTAGAGACAATGCAAGTAGAATCTTGGTTGCGGGGTAAAAGGTGAGAAGAATTGTGCGGGCAGAGCACGTTGGAGCGAGTAAATTACCACTCCCCAGGCAGGTAGGAAGACTGGGACGACGAAGAAAAAGCTACCGTCCTTGGACCTCGAGGGGAGAGAACAAGTGTGCTGTGGAGCAGGAGCAGGAGGTGGAGCAAGGAATCATTCTGCGATCTTGCAGAGTGTAAGTGTGGAATTGCCAAGGTAGACACAGGCGATGGATGGGTTGCGTAGACAGTAGTGCTGCACGACACTTGAGATGGCATCTTGCCGTCAGGCACACAGACGCCCATGTTGGCATGCACTGCATGCCGGTGGTGTGAGCCTGAACCTGAGGTGAAGTGAGGCCGGCTGCACACTGTAGGAGGCCGTGGTCTCATCGCGCGCGCTTGCGGAGCAGAGGAAGAAGCAGACAGAACACAAACTGGAATCAGGCTTGTGGCGAGCCGAGGTTTCAGGAAGAAATCCGCGCGTCGAACCGAGCGAGGAAGCAGGCAACAAGGAGCGGAGAAGGGAAGGTGGGTACCTCAGTCCTCGTCCTCGCCCGCTGTTGAGCTGGCCCGAGCTTCATCCATGGAGCTCCACCGTGTCCGCTGCCGTCTCCATCGCCGCCTGTCCGCCCGCGTGCCTGGGAAGGGATGGGGCGTGGGTCTGGGGGGCGTTTCTGTTTGTCTGATTGCGCTCGCTCGAGTTGAATGCGCTCGACCCGTTGGTCAGGCCAGTAATAAGGCCGTCGTTAATGGCCTGCTTACTCCACTCCAGTAGAGCAGGGAGGGGCAGGATGAGGTGAGAGATGCGGCCGAGTCCACTCCTCCACCTCTTGGCTTGGGCCTGTCTGTCCGTCCTCACGCACGACACCGCCCCCAAATTCAATCCAATACTCCCTCCCCCACAAGCAATCATGCCAGTCACGCGCTCCCGATTCATGCCCCGCCGCGTACGCACGCACGTCCCACCAGCACGCACCGCACCGCTTGCAGTTCCACGGGGCACCGTCCACACCTCTTCCACAAAATACATAAATAAACGTAACAAGAAGAAAATGGCAGTAAAAACACCGTCCACCGTTCCTTCAGCTGCCCCTCACCAGACCACCCAAAAAAGAGCTGGACAAGGTATACCGGTAAATGACGTGGATTCACCGAGTATAACTCCAGCTTTACCTAAAATAAAATAAATAATGCCGCATTACTAGTTAATACTCCCTCCGGTCCAAATTACTCGTCGCGGAAATGGGTGTATCTAGAACTAAAATACATCTAGATACATCCTTACCTGCGACAAGTAATTCGGAACGGAGGGAGTGCCACATTCCCCTCTGGACCCAGATCGGGTTCCTCCCATGCTACACATGCCCATGTGCACTTCAGTTGACTTACCGCGCCATACCTCGGCATGTCTACACAGCACACACATTTTCTGCCTCTCACAGCAGGCTGGTTATTTTCCCACCAGATCGGATCCAAGGCAAGGCAGCTCAGCCACCTCACCTAGCCCCATTTCCCAGCGGAGACCAAATCCTTGCGCCAACCTAAAAATGTACTCCCTCCGTCCCAAAATTCTTGTCTTAGATTTGTCTAAATACAAATGTATCAAGTCACGCTTTAGTATTAGATACATCCGTATCTAGACAAATCTAAGACAAGAATATCGAGACGGAGGAATACTCCACTTACTTGTATTCGGATGTATCTAGACAAATCTAAGACAAGAATATCGAGACGGAGGAATACTCCACTTACTTGTATTCAGACTGTCAGAGATCACAAGGCCTAACCAAGGGCCAAAGCAGGCAGGCAGTCAGTCACACAGTCAGATTCGCACAGAACACGCAAAGGGTTAATTGGGCATTCGCTGAAACAACCGGCACTACTATAAACAACTTACTGGAGTTAGTTCAAAAATTGCTACCATATCAACAGGGGCATCTCTCGGCTACAGGGATGCTATTCGCTGCTAAAGGCTCTACACCGGCTTCTAAGTGGACAACTCAGGACAACAACACAAGAAAAGTGAAGCAAACGATGGCCTACAACACATCGCGCCGACTAGGCTTCGTCGTCGGACAGGCACACGACCTCCGCGCTCGGCCCTGCTGCGTTGCTGGGGCCGCCACTGCTGCTGTCAGGCTCCACGCCGAACCTGGCCGGCATGTACGGGTTGCTGTTCGGCGGCGGTGACGGTTCCAGGCCTGGATGGTTGAGGACGACAGGTAGCTGAGCGCCGCCGGCGTGCTGCTGGCTTCCTGGCGCCGCCGGACCTGCTGAGGTGCTGCTGCTGCTGCCGCCCAAGGCCATGTTCAGATACGATGCCTGCTGCTGGACCTGGGCATACGTGAGAGCGGGGTTCGGCGTCCAGACAGGGTCCAGATGCCGGCCAGGTGGCAAAAGGTACGACGGGGTAGCTGGGCTTGAGCCTGACGCTGACGGCAGCACTGGTTGGTGAGCCGAGCCTGCTGGAGTCATGGAGGCTAGCACGGCGCCTGGCTGCGGAAACGGAAACGTCGGCCTTAGGCTCTCCGTGGCAAACTGCCCACCCGCTGGAACCCCTATGATGGTAGGAAGCTGCTGCTGCTGGTGGTGGTCTGTGGGGATGACATATGGCGGGCGCATCCTGAGGTGCTGCAGATGAGGAGAGGGCGCACGCAGCTGCTGTGCTGCTGCTCCAGCGGGCCCGTAGCTGCCCTGTGGCCGAGGTGTCGGAATAGCAGGTGGCATTGTTCTGTAGAGAATGCTGGGTGGAACTGATTGTGGCTGGACAGGGCGCAGCTGTGGTCCGGCGGGTCCGTGGCTTGCATGTAGCGAAGGCGCTGGAACAAAAGGCGGTGATATTGCTCCAGAGAGATTGCCAGGCATGGCTGACGATGATGTTGCTCCAGAGAGATTGCCAGGCATGGCTGACGATGATATTGCTCCAGAGAGATTGCCAGGCATGGCTGACTGTGACTGGACGGTCCGTGATGAGGATGGTAGAGCCACCGGCGGAGGGCGGACGGAGGGTTCTGCTGAACTGTGCGCTGCCACTCCGGGGGATGGTGATGGGATAACCGACGGCGATGCTGCGATCCGAGCCGCTGAAGAAGACTCGGGTAGCTGCTCCATTACAGGGTTCATCAATCTCCCTGAAACGCACAAGGAGAAAACTAACCATTACTCGCACGATCAAACGATTAAGGAGCATCTGAGTAAGCAACAGATCATGGATTTAAATTGTGCTTTGGCTTTTCAAATCAATGTAATGCAACCATCTAGCGTGGGATTCCTTGAAAAGGAAGTGACAAACAACAAGAAAATGACACTCCTCACAGATCACACATGTAAAGGTTTCACCGTACAGAAACAGCCAAATATACACAAGGTGCTGGTAAATGAATCATGCAAGGACACCATGCTCCATCTTATATGTTTTTTTTAACACTTTTGCTTCTTTTTTTTAACACTGCTCCATCTTATATGTTGATCAAAAGAAAAAGAAGCGTTTCGAAAGATGTGTATTAAACAGACATATCACAGCGAGCAGAGCTAAATGCTGAAAGACTAGCTATGACCAGATCATTGTTTTGGAAAACAAACAAGATACTCTAGCAACAGTTAGGCCGATACCATGAGATGCAACTGATGGTGTGAACTGGCGTCGGAAATTCTCAGCTAGTGATTTGCTCACGTAAACTTTCTGGTAGATACCATTCAACTGAGTCCGCTTCAGACGATGAGCGGAATCTTCTTGTTGAATTAACGAGTCATACTTCCTGTTTATCTTCTCTAATTCTTGGTTGCGCTCTGCCTGAAGTTGTGATCTCTGTTGACAAATAGATGTGCAGCCAAGGAAGACATGAAAAAAACTCACGACTAGCACATGCAATTTACAGTAAAACAGATAATAGACAAACAAAACAAAAAAAAAACCTTATCGTCATGGCCTTTATCAAGCAAAGTGCTCCAATGAATTATTTTTTCCAACTCATTTCTCAGCGGTTCATCACTAATGATTGGATTATTAAACACCAATGGCGTGACTGGAGGGAGTTGGGTAGGCTGCTCAGGACCGGTAGGGATATGCTGAACTGTGGTTGATAATTGCTGTTCAGGCTGCAAATCCTGGGCTGCCGTACTGCCTACCATACCTGCTCCTTCTGCTCCTGCAGGTCGATCACGCATTAAGGCTGATGGCTGTATTTCAGACTGCAGATCATGCTCAGGACTGGCTGCTGTGTTTGGTTCAAAACCAGCTTGTCTCCTTTCTTCAGAGCGTGTTCTTTCAAGTGGGTCATGCTGAACTGTGGTTGCTGTTTGCAGTTCAGGCTGCAAATCCTGGGCTACTGTCGTGCCTAGAACACATGCTCCTTCTGCTGCCACAGGTTGATCCTGCATCAAGGCTGATGGTTGTATTTCTGATTGCATATCAGGAGCTGTCACCACACCCAACGTATCTGTTGATTCTCCTCTGCCATGTGAATCCAATGAGGTTGATGGTTGCACTTCAGGCTGCGAACCTCGAGCAGCAGTGGCGCCCAAGATACATGCTCCTTCTTCTGCAGGTTGATCCTGCATTGAGGTTGACAGTCGGGCTTCAGGCTGCAAATCGCAAGCTACCTCTGTGGCCAGAATACCTGCTGGTTCTGCTTCTGCTGGTGGATGACGCAATGTTGCTAAGCTTTGTTGGGCAGGCAGACTGGTACTCTGTTCCACAGGCATTGAGGCTGGTGGTTGTATAGCATGAGGTGTCACAGTGCCAGATAACTCTACTCCTGCATGTGGATCCAATGAAGGTACTACACTTTGATGGACAGACGGACTCTGCAGACCAGACACAAAGGGAACGCCCCGCATTGAGGTTGATGATGATTGCATTTCAAGCGGCAAAACCTGAGCTGATATGGCACCCAAGGTACCTGCTCGCTCAGCCTCTGCTGACTGATCCTGCATTGCTGCCTCAGGACCCACAATACATGCTCGTTTTTCTGCAGGTTGATCTTTCATTGAGGTTGACTGTTGCGCTTCAGGCTGCAAATCACAAGATTTGTTCAGGAGACATACTTGATAGATACTTGGTTGGCAAGTTGCTAAACTTTGTTGGGTGGGTACACTTACACTTTGTTCCACATGCATACTTGATTGGCAAGTCTGAGTTTCAAATTCAGTAGACACTGGTAAGGTAGCTGGACTAACTGGTGACTCCAAGTGGACTTGATCTGTATCAACAGTGTCATCGGTGTTTGCATTAAATCCCCTAACAAGAGAATCTGCTCCTTCCAGCAACATACCTGGATTAGCAACATTTTCTGCCTCAACATGTCCAGTATTTCTACAGTCACCAATTGAAGATTCCTGATGTAAAATTAAAGGTGTTTGTGATCAGTTGTCTACCATCACTAAACTATATGCAATGACAATGAACACATAATCAAGTATGATGATACGCAGAATCACGAAAAGCAAAGCAGTACACACTGGAATGACTGGAATGACCACTATGTGCCAAGTTTTGGAATGTGCAAAATAAATATTATTTGTGTCAACTGGCGTAACTTTGAAAGTGCTTTTCAACAAGCGAACGACATAAATGCTCAACAACAACAACAACGAAGCCTTTAGTCCCAAACAAGTTGGGGTAGGCTAGAGGTGAAACCCATCAGATCTCGCGACCAACTCATGACATAAATGCTCAAACGAATATAATCAACAACATATGTAACTCTCGATGCCTACGGCACAATAGGCAATCCAGGCTGGAAAAATGATGATTGACTGCATACACAATCTGGACAACCCAAATACATTGTGGCGCATATTCATTTCTTTTTGGGTCTATACATGCCATCATTCCACACACATGACACACTATCACCAAGGTGGGGACTATGGCATGGTGCAAGAGGCAGAAACTTATGGTGGCGAAGCAGGATTTTGAGGTGTTATTAACTTACCATTTAGTTTATTTTCCATCTTATATCTAGCCATGTTTGTTAGTAAGGTTTTCGAGTCGAAGAGTCGACGAGTCGTTCTGGGGTAGCGACTCATGACGAGTCAAGCCTGGCCGGTCGACGAGTCGTGACTAGTCTCGACTAGTCGAGTGGTTTGAGTCAACCGTGGCAGTGCGACTCATTGACTAGTCGATGACTACTTGCGATTAGTCGCGTCGCGTGACTCAAAAACAGTGTTTGTTAGGCACACCCCTGTCTTAAGAGGATGGGGAGGTTACTTTCCAATTCCTTATTTAACACTATCTTAAATTTCGTTTCCTTATTTGACACTGAAAAACTTTTTCTTCCCTATCTAACAACGAGTTTAAATTTTATGCCTTTTATGACACTTCCGTCCATTTTGAGCCTAAATAGCACTTGAAAAGACCCTTTTGCCCCTCATGTGATATGTGTGTGTGCAGGGCAGTAGCACACACACGCAGCATCAGTGCGAGGGCAGTAGCACACACGTAGCAGCACATACACACGCACACGCACACACACAGCAGCACACAGGCAGCAACACACACACGCAACAGCAGCACGGACGCACGCAGTGTTGGCGCTGCCTCTTGCAGCACCTCTGCTTCTTCCTCCGTTGCCTCATACAACTCTTTCTTTTGCTTTCTCTCTCAACACATATGACTAGGGAACACACCCACACACACACTAGCACCAAGGAAGAGGAACAATGGCTTTGCCAAGAGGTCAGCTCCTTGGTTCACACGAGAAACGATCCAGCACTCTCGCCCACTATGTGTCAATATGCAACATATATACAAGGGTTGGACTCTGGCACTCTCGCCCACTAACCCATAACCTGGCAACTAACTAATCCCTATCTACATGCATGCCCAAGTCTAGCACTTACGCAGCATCCCATAACTTTTTTTCCCCATAATGGCCACATAATCTGGCCTGCATGCAATGCGTACAAATGTGGTCAAGCACTAACAGACTAACTAACTCACCTTATCTCTAGTGCTCAACGTGACATGCAACACACCCATGATCCACACTTGCACAGTATAACATATGACAAGATTAATCCTAACACGCAGCACACAGGCACGCAACAGCATGCCGGGCGCACACACACACACATACACACGCAATAGCAAACCCACACGCGGCAGCACACACGCACATCCGCGGCAGTAGCACACACGTACGCGCACGCACACACGCAATAGTACACGCACGCACACACGCAATAGTACACACACGCACACACGCAATAGTACACACACGCACACAAACATGCCACATGAGGGCAAAAGGGTCTTTTCATGT
>NW_025227362.1:16518-31444 GCF_018294505.1 Triticum aestivum | reverse complement strand
AACCACAAACATATGTACGGTGTGTGGCATGGAACCAGAAGACAACTTCCATCCAATATGTCGCTGCCCTAGAGCACGGGAACTCTGGTTCTATATGTCCGAGGTTTGGAACCTTCCACCGGTAGATACTATGGTGAATATCGGGAAGGAATGGATGTTCCATGTCCTACAACCACTGCATGAAATACAGAGGTCCATTCTTCTTATGACACTCTGGAGGTGTTGGTTCATACGTAATGAGATAGTGCACAATAAGATTCCCCCGCCTCTTGAAGTATCAAGGAGGTTCCTTGTGAGCTATCTGGAGTCTCTAATTGCTATTAAAACAAACACACATATGGATCCAGCCAAGGGGAAATCAGTCATCTCTTATGACCGCATGCTACTCAAGATTGATACCGTGCCCTCGCCTCCCATCCCCATGTGGGCTGCACCACCGGAGGGGTGGGTGAAGTTAAACACGGATGGATCTTATGATGCTGGCAGGGCAGGAGCAGGTATGGTGTTACGGGACCCTTTGGGAAGCGTAATCTTTTCAGCATGCAGAACACTCTACTCGTGTCGGGAAGCTTTGGAGGCAGAGTTGTGTGCTTGCATGGAAGGGTTATCTCTAGCGATCCAGCGAAGTGTTCGTCCAGTGGCCATTGAGATGGATTCTCTTATTGCTATAAAGCTGATCCAAGAGCAAGATAAAGATAGGTCTATTTATGCTTCAATAGTCAAAGAGATTAGACATCTCTTATCTCTCCGCAAAAGTTGTATTACTCATGTAAACCGAACTCAAAATCAGGTTAGTGATGGTCCAGAAAACTTTGCTCGCACCGATGGAAGAACCATGACTTGGATTGGTTCAGGACCCCCGACAGCGTTGGAGCTAGTACTGCTGATTGTAAATCTTTCATGGCTTGAGTAATACAATATTTCCACCTGGAAAAAAAGAAGAAGATACAAGGCAAGATGCTCGGCTCCGATCCGGCCGGCCCTGAATCCAAGTTTCTTTTTGAGTGACAACACAATTTTGTATAGTGGATAAACCAATTTGAAATTGCTTACCGTCTTATGGTGAATCCAAGTGTTAATGGTGCAGAAGAATCAAGCCATGTATACTTGACTGTTATGATTTTAAGGAATATGCCGAACATCCCCTCCCGATCGAGCCGTGCATCGTGAGAACCGAATTTTACATTGCATGCCATCGACAAAGAAGAGGAAAGCACATCTCCATGTCTTAATTGTAAAGAGCATCCCAAACCATATCCAGGAACCAAACACAATCCCAGCAATCACAAAATAGTACATCCATAGGTCCTCCCCTTCACCATTTGTCTCCTCTGGTACAAGTGAAGTCTTTGCACATGGAATATCCAGAGGAAGCCCACAAAGCCCAAAATTGTTGGAGTAAATCGATTGATCTGTCAGGGTCTGAGTCTGACTCCCAATAGGTATCTTGCCTGACAAAAAGTTGTTTGATACATTGAACGCGGCTAGCCCCGATATGCTCGTGATGCTCGAAGGAATGGCTCCTGAAAGTTCATTAGATGATAGATCTAGGGACTCAAGAATATTTAAACTACCAATATCTTCAGGAATGTCGCATGACAGATGGTTTCTTGATAGGTTTAGAAAGAGAAGGCCACGAAGGTTGTTTAGCTCTTCAGGGATGCACCAGGACAACAAGTTGTCCGACAAATCAATACCAGTTAGTAAACTGAGTGTTCTTTGGAAAATTAGCTCTTGGCCCTTCCAGGTTATGAGGCTGTTAAGTTTTGTGTTGTGAAGTTTTCAAGTTTTGGGTAAAGATTCGATGGACTATGGAATAAGGAGTGGAAGGAGCCTAAGCTTGGGGATGCCCAAGGCACCGCAAGGTAATATTCAAGGACAACCAATAGCCTAAGCTTGGGGATGCCCCGGAAGGCATCCCCTCTTTCGTCTTCATTCATCGGTAACTTTACTTGGAGCTATATTTTTTTTCACCACATGATATGTGTTTTGTTTGGAGCGTCATTTTATTTTCTTTAGCTTTGCTTGCTGTTTGAATAAAGTATCAAGATCTGAAATTATTAAATGGGAGAGTCTTCACTTGGTTGCATAATTATTCGACTACTCATTGATCTTCACTTATATCTTTCGGAGTAGTTTGTCATTTGCTCTAGTACTACACTTATATCTTTTAGAGCACGGCGGTGGTTTTATTTTATAGAAATAGATAAACTCTCATGCTTCACTTATATTATTTTGAGAGTCTTAAGTAGCATGGTAATTTGCTTAAAATCTTAATATGCTAGGCATACAAGATTTGTAAGAGTTCTTATGAGTGTGTTGAATACTACGAGAAGTTTGATGCTTGATGATTGTTTTGAGATATGGAGGTAGTGATATTAAAGTTGTGCTAGTTGAGTAGTTGTGAATTTGAGAAATACTTGTGTTGAAGTTAGCAAGTCCCGTAGCATGCACGTATGGTTAAAGTTGTGTAACAAATTTGAAACATGAAGTGTACCTGGCTTGTGCATCCTTATGAGTGGCGGTCGGGGACGATCGATGGTCTTTTCCTATCAATCTATCCCCCTAGGAGCATGCGCGTAGTACTTGGTTTTTGATGACTTCTAAATTTTTCCAATAAGTATTTGAGTTCTTTTGACTAATGTTGAGTCCATGGATTATACGCACTTTTACCTTTCCACCTTTGCTAGCCTCTTCGGTACCGTAAATTGCCCTTTCTCACCTTGAGAGTTGGTGCAAACTTCGCCGGTGCATCCAAACCCCGTGATACGATACGCTCTATCACACATAAACCTCCCTATATCTTCCTCAAAACAGCCACCATACCTACCTATTTATGGCATTTCCATAGCCATTCCGAGATATATTGCCATGCAACTTTCCACCGTTCCGTTCATCATCATCATGACATACATTACTTTTGTCATATTGCCATTGCATGATCATGTAGTTGACATCGTATTTGTGGCAAAGCCACCATGCATTATTTTTCATACATGTCACTCTTGATTCATTGCACCATCCCGGTACACCGCCAGAGGCATTCATATAGAGTCATACTATGTTCTAGTATCGAGTTGTAATCATTGAGTTGTAAATAAATAGAAGTGTGATGATCATCATTCAATAGAGCATTGTCCCCCCCCCAAAAAAAAAGAGAAAGGCCAAAGAAAAAAAAGGAAGGCCCAAATAAATAAATAAATAAATAAATAAATAAAAAGGGGCAATGCTACTATCCTTTATTCCACACTTGTGCTTCAAAGTAGCACCTTGTTCTTCATGTAGTGAGTCTCATATATTGTGCTTCAAAGTAGCACCATGTTTTTCATATAGTGAGTTGTCTTGTTCATACTAGTGGGAATTTTTCATTATATAACTTGGCTTATATATTCCAACGATGGGCTTCCTCAAAATGCCCTAGGTCTTCATGAGCAAGCAAGTTGGATGCACACCCACTAGTTTTCTTTTGTTGAGCATTCATAGCTCTAGTGCATCTGTTGCATGGCAATCCCTACTCCTCATGTTGACATCAATTGATGGGCATCTCCATAGCCCGTTGATTATCCTCGTCAATGTGAGACTTTCTCCTTTTTTGTCTTCTCCACACAATCTTCATCATCATATTCTATTCCACCCATAGTGCTATATCCATGGCTCACGCTCATGTATTGCGTGAAGGTTGAAAAAGTTTGAGATTATTTAAGTATGAAACAATTCCTTGGCTTGTCATCGGGGGTATAGAAGTTGGGAACATCTTTGTGTGACGAAAATGAAGCATAGCCTAACTAGATGATTTTGTAGGGATGAACTTTCTTTTGCCATGCTATTTTGAGAAGACATGATTACTTTGATTAGTATGCTTGAAGTATTATTATTTTTATGTCAATATGAACTTTTGTCTTGAATCTTTCGGATCTGAATATTTATATCACAAGTAAGAAGAATTACATTGAAATTATGCCAAGTAGCACTCCGCATCAAAAATTATCTTTTTTATCATTTACCTACTCGAGGACGAGCAGGAATTAAGCTTGGGGATGCTTGATACGTCTCCAACGTATCTATAATTTTTGATTGCTCCATGCTATATTATCTACTGTTTTAGGCAATATTGGGCTTTATTTTCCACTTTTATATTATTTTTGGGACTAACCTATTAACCGGAGGCCCAACCCAGATTTGCTGTTTTATGCCTATTTCAGTATTTCGAGGAAAAGGAATATCAGACGGAGTCAAAACGGAACGAAATCAACTGGAGAAGTTATTTTTGGAAGGAAACCCACCTGATGGACTTGGACCCCACGTCAGAAGATACGGGAGGTGCTCACGAGGGTGGGGGGCGCCCCTCCCCCCTGGGCGCACCCCCTGCCTCGTGGGGCCCCCGTAGCTCCACCGACGTTCTCCTTTCACCCATATATACCGTCGTACCCTAAAACTTCCAAAACAGAAGATAGATCGGGAGTTCCGCCGCCGCAAGCCTCCAGAACCACCAAAAACCAATCGGGACCCCTTTCCGGTACCCTGCCGGAGGGGGGGATCCATCTCCGGTGGTCATCTTCATCATCCCGTCGCTATCCGTGACGAGGAGGGAGTAGTTCACCCTCGGGGCTGAGGGTATGTACCAGTAGCTATGTGTTTGATCTCTCTCTCTCTTGTGTTCTCTCTCGTGTTCCCTCTAAGGCACGATCTTGATGTATCCTGAGCTTTGCTATTGTAGTTGGATCTTATGATGCTTCTCCCCCTCTACTCTCTTGTGATGAATTGAGATTCCCCTTTGAAGTTATCTTACCAGATTGAGTCTTTATGAGAACACTTGATGTATGTCTTGCCGTGATTATCTGTGGTGACAATGGGATATCATGTGCCACTTGATGTATGTCTTGGTGATCAACTTGCGGGTTTCGTGACATTGGGAACCTATGCATAGGGGTTGGCACACGTTCTTGTTTCTCCGGTAGAAACTTTGGGGCACTCTTTGAAGTACTTTTATGTTGGTTGGATAAATCTGAGATTGTGTGATGCATATCGTATAATCATGCCCACGGATACTTGAGGTGACAATGGAGTATCTAGGTGACATTAGGCTTTTGGTTGATTTGTATCTTAAGGTGTTATTCTAGTAAAAACTCCAGGGCTGTTTGTGACACTTATAGGAATAGCCCAACGGATTGATTTGAAAGAATAACTTTGTGGCGGTTTCGTACCCGACCATAATCTCTACATTTGTTCTCCGCTATTAGTGGCTTTGGAGTGACCCTTTGTCGCATGTTGAGGGCTTGTCATATGATCTATCTATGTTATTATTGTTGAGAGAACTTGCACTAGTGAAAGTATGAACCCTAGGCCTTGTTTCCTACCATTGCAATACCGTTTACGCTCACTTTTACCACTTGTTACCTTGCTGTTTTTATATTTTCATATTACAAAAACCCATATCTACCATCCATATTGCACTTGTATCACCATCTCTTCGCCGAACTAGTGCACCTATACAATTTACCGTTGTATTGGGTGTGTTGGGGACACAAGAGACTTTTTGTTATTTGGTTGCAGGGTTGTTTGAGAGAGACCATCTTCCTCCTACGCCTCTCGCGTAAACCTTAGGTCATCCACTTGAGGGAAATTTTCTACTGTCCTACAAACCTGTACACTTGCAGGCCCAACAACGTCTACAAGAAGAAGGTTGTGTAGTAGACATCATCCAGCGAGGTAGTCCTCACTTTCACTTAGTCACTTTCTCAGTACAATTTTGATGGCTTGATGCCCTGTTTTTGTTTATAGATGCCATTGTCTTGATTGGATGATGATGATTTTAGTTGCTAGATGCCACTGTTTGTCTGTTTGTTAGATGTTTGTTAGATACCAATTTTGACATTGAGAAAATTTTGTTTCTCTAAAAATTTACAGGAGCTCAAGATGAGCAAAAGAAACAAGACATTGAATTCTTTTTTTCAAGTTTGAACCACCAAAGCCGCAGAAACGGGTCCTTCAGCTCAAACAAGTGATGTTGAATCTGCCCCTAATGATAGAGCTGAACTCAAACCCGGTGATGTTGAATTTGACCCCGGTAAGAGAATACCAATTGAGGAGTTAGATCCAGACATTAGAGATCTTGCTAGAAGGGAGTACATTAGTATGGGTCCTTGCCAACCAACTAATCATACATATGAAAAGATAAATGGTAGGAGCTTTCATAACTATTAGTTCAATGATCATCGTGGCTGATTGGAATATAGCATTGAAAAAAGATCAGCCTTTTGCTTTTATTGTTTTCTGTTTAAGCAACCAAGAGCTGAAAACTATGGTATTGAAGCATTCACGAGAAATGGATTCAAATCTTGGAAGGATGGACCTAAAGTTTTTAATCAACATGTTGGCAAGCATGATAGTGCTCATAATAAATCTAGGCAACATTATGAGGATTTCAAAAATCAAAGACAAAATCTGCCACATGTCTTTGATAGGGGTTCTCAGAAGCAAGAAGAAGAATACAAAGCCCGTCTCTTGATTATATTGGGTATTGTCAAATTTTTGATACAACAAGCTCTTGCTTTTCGTGGTCATGATGAGTGTACTAGCTCAATGAATAAGGGTAACTTTAAAGAGTTGTTGGACTTGTTCATAAAGAAAGACCCATAGGTGGCAAAATTATTTGGGGGTGCGGGAGATAACCATAAGCTGACATCACATAAGATACAAAAGGATTTATGCAAGACTTGTGCAAAAGAGACCACCGATGCCATTCTTGAGGAGATTGGAGATAGTAAATTTGCATTACTTGTTGATGAGTCCAGAGATGCATCTATGAAGGAGCAAATGGCTATGTGTTTGAGGTCAGTACATTTGCTTGTGTGTGTGTTATTGTAGCCTTATAGGTGTATTTGCTTAAAGTTCTTATATATTAATCATGCTCCTTTCTCTTCTGTAGGCATCTCGGCAAACGAGGGGAGGTGACTGAGAGATTCATGGCAGTTGAGCATGTTCCTGACACTAAAGCAACTTCACTAATGGTAGCTTTGGATGGTATGTTTGGTAATCTTGGCTTATCTATGTCTAATTTGAGAGGGCAGGGTTATGATGGGGCTTCAAACATGAGAGGGGAATTTCGTGGGTTGCAAAGATTGATCTTGGAGGAAAATCCTTATGCTCATTATATACATTGTTTTGCCCACCAGTTACAAATAGTGGTTGTTGCTGTTGCCAAGTGTTGTTCATCAGTAAGGGATTTTTTTGAGTACACAAGCATGGTTGTTAACATTGTTAATGCTTCTTGTAAAAGACATGTTCAGTTAGCCTAAGAGCAACATGATGAAATAGTACGCCAAATAGAGTCCGGGGAACTTCTTGAGGGAAAAGGGAAAAACCAACTAACTAACCTTGCAAGACCTGGTGATACACGATGGGGATCACATCATAAAACATTGTGCCGTCTTGTTGAGATGTGGAAACCAGTTCTAAAGGTATTAGAAAATTTACACAATGATGCAGATAATGTTTCCCAAAGAACCACAGCTGCGGGGTTGATAAAGCACATGGAGTATTTTGAATTTGTTCTCATATTGCATCTTATGATTAGATTATTGGGCAAGACTAACAATCTGTCACAATGCTTGCAATTGAAAAATCAAAATATTGTACCTGTTGTGGGATTGATTAAAACCACATTGGAGGGTATTCAAGAGATAAGGTAGAATGGTTGGGACGAGCTCTTCAAAGAGGTAACAGACTTTTGTGTCAAATTCAACATTGTAGTGCCAAATATGGAAGATACAAGAACTGCTAATGGCCGTTCAAGGTCTTGGGGTGGGCAATTGGTAACTTACAACCATCATTTCAAATTTGAAATATTCAATGTGTTGCATGATCAACTTATTGTGGAGTTGAACAACCGCTTTGCTAAAAGGTCTACTCAATTGTTGAGATGCATTGCTTGTTTTGACCCCAAGAATTCATTTGCCAATTATAATGAAGACAAGCTAGTAGATCTTGCTAATATGTATGCTACTGATTTCTCTACATATGAAGTTACTTTTGTCCTTAGAAACCAACTAGACTCATTCATTCGGGAAGCAAGAGGTGATCCACATTTGATGAATTGCAATGATCTTGGTCATCTTGCCATGAATATGGTTAAAAGTGATATGCACACAACTTTTCCCTTAGTTTACCGTCTGGTTGAGTTAGCATTGATTTTACCTGTTGCAACCGCAACCGTGGAAAGGGCATTCTCAGCAATGAGCATTATCAAGATCGGATTGAGGAACAAAATGGGTGATGATTGGATGAATCATAGAATGGTATGTTACATTGAGAGAGATGTATTTGTTAGTATGGAAGAATCCAAGATCATTGAGCGATTTCAAGGTTATCGCACACGTAAAGGTGTTTTGCCTCGTCCAACACGTAAGTTTTCACATTTTGCATCTATTGTTAATTAGTTTTGCCTGCTATATTATGCACTGATTCGCATTTCAAAATTGATGATTGAAGGTTTAGCGATGTCTGCTATTGAAGATGTAGTCATGGGAGGCTCGGATCAACCAATCATTTTATTTGGTATCAATCTTCTGTATCATTTATCTATGCCACATATTGTCTTTTAGTTTGTCTTGCTTTATTAGTTGACCCATTATGGAACAAATGCTGCCATTGAATATCATGTTTGGATTCTTATTAGTTATGCAAAACATAGATTGATTCTTGTATGCCTTGAAATTGAAGTTTCTTCTGGGTAGTTTTTAGCCATTAGTTGTTCGCCTGGGGCGTCAACAATTCATGGGTCCGCCACTGGTTGCAGTCAACGTCGGCACGCCTTTGGCGATGGGCCGGAGCTGGCGTTCGGTGGAGCAGGAGGAGGTGGACCTGATGGAGCCCTGACTGGAGACGTTCACGCAGCTGACGACGAAGACGAGCCTCTACAGGTGAAGGAGATCGGTCGTAGAAGAGATAGATAGAATAGTCAAAGTAGCACCTGAAACTCTGCTGCGATCCTCTGCGTGCATGCATGGCATGGCGCCATGGCGGGATCGATCTATCTTTGTACAGGCAAAAATGTAATTAAATCAAATTGAGAAGAAAAATGGGAGTGAGATTCATTGCGACCAAATTTACCAAGGGATTCAATGGTATTAACTGGTATAACATTGTACATTCGCCAAAAATAGAATGAAAAATTAAAGAGATACAACATTGCAGATAACAGCTAATGTCACAACTTTTTCATAATTTTACATTGCATGCCATCAATAAAGGAAAGAAAACCACATCTCCAGGACTTAACTATAAAGAGCATCCCAAACCACAACCAGAGACCAGACACAATCCCAGCAATCACACAGTAGTACATCCAGTCGTCCTCCTCTTCACCATTTCTCTCATCCGGTGCAAGCGAAGTATTGGCACACAAAATGTTTAGAGGAAATCCACAGAGCCCAGAATTGTTGGAGTAAATTGATGGGTCAGTCAGGGTCTGAAGCTGATTCCCGATGGGTATCTTGCCCGATAAAAGATTGTTCGAGACATTCAACGTGGTGAGCCACGGTAAGCTCGAGATGCTCGGCGGAATGGCTCCTGTAAGTCCATTAGATGATAGATCAATGGACTCGAGAAAAGTCAAACTACCAATGTTTTTAGGAATGCTAGATGATAGATGGTTTCTCGACAGGTTTAGAAATAGGAGGCCCTGAAGGTTGGTTAGCTCTTCAGGAATGCACTGAGACAATAAATTGCCCGACAAATCGATACCGGCTAATAACTGGATATCTTTTCTAAATATCTTGTACTGGCCCTTCCAGGTTATGTCGATTCTACCATAGTAACTAAACTTGTTAGACGGGTCTGTAGCCGATAGATTTTGTGGATGCATCATGGAGGTCAAGCTGCCGAAGGCTACCGGAATCGAGCCGGTCAAGCTATTGTTTGCCATGTTGAGCAGCTGAAGTTGCGAAAGGCGTGATAACTCTAGAGGAATTTGTCCAGTGAAATTGTTTGATTTCAGGCTAAGGATTCTCAACAATGGGATCTGACTCCCGATCCATGGAGGGATAACACCAAAGAACTTGTTATTCCCCATGTCCAGGGTGGCCAGCGAGTTGCAACCCTCTAGAACCATCGGGAAGGGACCAACGAAGCCATTTCCAGCAAGGTAAAGAGACATAAGAGAGCAGTTGTGGCTTGCCACGGCTGCGGGGATTTTACTTGAGAAGGAGTTGTTGGATAGATCCATGAAAATCAGAGCCTCCAGGTTCCACCAGCAGTTCGGGAGCTTGCCGGTGAGACGGTTGTTCGATAGGACCATGAACATCAGCGCGTGGAAGTTGCACCAGCAGTCCGGGAGATCTCCGGTGAGCCCGTTGTTTGACAGGTCCAGTATCTGGATGGAGAGGTGCCTACAGAGCTGGTGCGGGATACTGCCGACGAGGTTGTTATTGTAGAGCCAGAGGTCGGTGAGGCTGCGCATGCCACTGAGCTGCGGTGGAATGGTGTTGTTAAACATATTGCTACTGAGGTCGAGGATAGCGAGCTTGTCACAACCCTCTAGGAGTGGGAGGGCTCCGGAAAAGGCATTTCCGGCAAGATATATTGATATGAGAGAGCAGTTGTGGCTTGCCTTAGCCGCCGGGATTTCACCTGAGAAGGAGTTGTTGGACAGGATCATGGTCTCCAGAGCATGGAGGTCCCACCAGCAGCCCGGGAGCTCCCCGGTGAGCCGATTGTCCGACAGCCGCATGTACCGCAGAGACTGGAGGTTGCACCAGCAGTTCGGGAGCTCCCCGGTGAGTCGGTTGTTGGACATGTCCAACGACAGGACGGAGAGAAGGTTGCAGAGCTGGCGCGGGATCTCGCCAATGAGGTTGTTCTCATAGAGAGAGAAGGCAGTGAGGCTGGGCATGTCACCAAGCTGTGGCGGGATGGAGCCGTTGAACCTGTTGCCGCTGAGGTCGAGTACTTGGAGGGAGCGCAGCCATGATATGCTGGCCGGGATTGGGCCTCCAAGGTTGTTCCTCCAAAGGTTAAGAGAGGCAAGCTCCGGAAGCGCTGCGGTGTCGAGCATGTCGAGCTCGCCCGAGAGACCGAATCCCGAGAGGTTTAGCCCCCTGATCCCGCCATTGATGTTGCAGAACACGCCTACCCAACCACAGACCGGCGTGGCCCGGGTCCAGTTAGATAGCGCGGTCGCGTCGACGAGGCTGGCCTTCCATGCTAGAAGGGCATCGGCCTCCGAGGTCACCACGGCAACCGTCGTCGCGGGCATGGCGGCCGGCCGCCAGTAGCAGGAAGAGCGCGACAGTGCCGGCGAGATGCGCTTGGGTTGGTCCCCTCATGGCCCCAACCCTGAGTGCGATGGTTGAGTAGGGAAAATCCAATCCACAGAAGATCACACGCACACACATATATATGGATGGATCGGCTGGCGCTCCGTTTCGTGCGGCAGAAAATCATACGCTCTATGGTCTGCACCGTACCCGAGTTATTTAGAGCAGTGTCCGGGTGTCCTGGCCGGCTGGCCCTCGTCATCTGTGTGCATACCGCCGGCCGGCACACACCGGGTCCAATAATGTCCAATCAAATGAATGTTTAGAAAGCCTAGTCTTAGACTAAGTACGTTGTGCTTAACTTCTTTAACAACCTAGTCTCAAACAAACTTAAAGGGTAGTTTGATACGAAAGAAAATATAAAATATGGTTACGGAACTATTTAACCACATGTTGCCCATATCTACTCGAACAGTATCCAGCTGATAATTTCAAGGTGCACCTAAACTGATATGGACCGTTAACTGAACATAACCTAACGGTTGTTACTACGTCCGTCTAGGTGAATTAGTCATTCACGTAGTTCTAGGTTATCGATTTGAGCAATTAAATATGTGTTATATGTCATGAAAAGTATATCACTAGATTTCTACATGGATGTAGTTTCTAAACATATATTTTTGTCACATATAATATATATTTAGATAGTTAAATCGTCGACCTAGAACTATGCGAATGACTTATTCACCGAGACGGAGGTAGTTGTGTATATCACCTTACGAGGTAGGTATGAGATTACGTCGAAGACACACGGCAAGATGCTCGGCTCTGATCCGGCCGGCCCGTTCATGCTGAATACAAGTTTTTTTTTTCAGTGACAACACAATTCTGTATAGTTGATAAACCAATTTGAAATTCCTTGCCGTCTTATGGTGAATCCAAGTGTTAACGGTGCAGAAGAATAAAGCCATGTATAGTTGACTGTAATGGTTTTAGGGAATATTCCGAACATCCTCTCCTGATCGAGTCGTGCATCGCGAGAATCGAATTTTCTTTCTCCGAGCGAGGTCAGACCATGGTGCATGCGCTTCCACAAGGAAGTTAACACAAGACTGTAAGAGGATTAGAGAGGAGATAATTGACATAATGCGAGTATATATAGAGGCACAAGACTTGGAGGGCAAAAAGGCTCCTAGAGATAAGATGAGAAGAATTATTTTCTAATCTATCTATAACTACCAAATACATCTCTAACATCCACTACATAAATTACCTAATATGCCGACGGCTTTTTATTGGGGCCGTCGCGCATGAATGCATTTGGGTACCTCCGTGCTTAATTTGCTCGCGCCAGCTTCACATGCGTCGTGCATGAATGCATTTGGCTATGGTAATAGTTAATTGTACCCGACGAACGTTTCCTGAGAGGGGGTGACAAACGAACCATCTTTGCTGGCAGCTTTAGTTGTAAAACGGGATCAAACAATGATAGTGTTCGAATGAAAATTGCCTTCTCGGGAAGAACTGGCATGTCTTCTGAAGAAAATATCATCTCTCCCCACTTCATCAGAACTAAAAATGCAATCAAATTGTTTGCATGTGTCACATATCCTGAAGAATCGTTCACTAGTTAGGAGGATCCTTTGGCTAAGTGGACGTAGGCAAGCAGCTTCTGAAGAGAAAGTGCACCTCCTGGTCCCATTGTACATTCTCTTCTTTATTTCTCTCCCTGTACAAATAAATTCTCTCATTGTCTCTTTTTTGTTTCCTAGTCAAAGCTTAACCTTATTTTTTTAGATAAGAGGCGCTTGCCTGGCTTTAGGTTCCCGGTAAGCCGGTTGTTTGACAGGTCGAGTATGCTGACGGGAAGGAGCATGCAACGCTAGTGCGGGATGTCGCTGCACTACTAGGAGAAACCTTATAGATAGAACCTTAGCAGTAGCGTGGGGTGGAGGGGCAGCGCTACTGCTATATAGCAGCAGCACTTGTCATGAACCCGCGCTACAGGTATCTCCATAGCAGTAGCGTTGGCCGTCCACCCAGTGCTACTGCTAAGTGGTTCCAGTCTCAGCCCACTAGGCTACCCATACTCCAAGTCTACTTGAACTACATCAAACATAAAATAACTCATCGTCATTGTTCAACTGCTCCCAATACTCGCCCTTTGGTTGGGTCTTCACACTCGTGGTCTTCCTCCGATTCATCCCAGCCCGAGGAGTCAGACTTGATGGCGATCACCGACGAGGGGCCGGCTTCGTCCTCCTTCACCGCCTTCTTCTTCCGCAGGGCCTCACACTTCCAAAAGAACTAGCACTCAGCCTAGACATACTCCGGATGCTCCGGCACGAACCTCGCCATCACCGCGTCATCACTGTCGTGGGCAACGAGAAATGCCGGCTTCTTCTTCTCCTCCTCCTCCTTCTTCTCATCCATTTGCCGAATTATGATATTCTTGGGCCTGCTAAACTCCGCCACGCCCAGGTTTCGACTGAACCATGTGTTGTGCTACTTTGCATGCGTGCGGCGTGCTACTTTGCTTGCGGCATGTGTGGGTGCGTTTGTATTTTCACTGATGTTGGACGTTGTACTTTGGTGGATTGCTTTCTTTGTAAAGCGGGACGGAAGCCTTTTTTGGTAAACAAGGCCTATAAATTTTGTCCAAGTCAAACAGTGCATAGTTTGCTCCCTAAAAAAAGTGCATAGTTTGACCAAGTTTGTCAAGAAAACTATCAACAACTACAAGACTAAGTAAATATAATATGGAAATATATTTATTCCTGATATAATGATCCTAATTTGATATTTGTGGTTCTTCATTTTTTTCCTACAAACCTGGTCAAGCTTTGCATCATTTGACTTCAAACAAAACTTTTACGCTTTCTTTTCAAGCACAAGAGGAGTAGCAGAATAACATGAAAGACACCGGAAAGACGTTCACCTCAATGTCGTTTATGGTGAATCCAACTGTTAACGGTATACAACAATCTAGCTTGCAAACTTAGCCTTGCTTAGATGGTTTGCTTTTTGGTGGTGGAACAAGCCCACCATGGTTCAAGTCCTAGACTTGACATTGGTGCTCGCATTTTCCTGGATTCATTTCGGGTATCCTATAATATTTATTCAGTGAGAGGAAACGTCCCGTCGACTATGGAGGCGCCTCTTGTAACACGTCAATTTCAAAATGATGTGTTTGTGTTTGTACTATGTAAAAAAATCCAGCTCTGCATACAAATCTACGACCGATACATCTTTATTAGTTTTATAGAGATCTAAATCTATTTTTGAAACCTTCCGCAAAAAAAACTTTTTGAAACCAATAAGATACAACAACCATCTATAAATTTCCAATTGAAGGTCAAACATGATTGGATTTTGGTATTCCTAACATGAAATCCATAAGTAGCTAAACTGCGTAATAAAATGAAAATAGAAGTACATAATTATATTATTTTTATGAACACGAGAATGAAATTTGGAACAGAAATTAATCAAAAATTACATAATATTTTTTTATTCAATTTTATTTCCATTCAATCAAAATATAAGTACATAATTTTTATATATGAACCTAAGACAAAAATGTGGAATAGAAATTAAACATAAATTAAATTTAATTTAATTATTCAATTTATGTTCATTCAATCAAAATAGAAGTATATAATTATATTTTT
>NW_025227362.1:12920-15835 GCF_018294505.1 Triticum aestivum | reverse complement strand
AATTAAATAAATTCATTTATTCAATTTTATTCCCATTCTATCAAAATATAGGTCAATTCAAACCAATATGAAGGTGTAAAAAGGACAAGCTATGACCAGGATGAATATTCCATCCATGTGCCATGAACATGTAACGTAATTTAATAGAGCTAAGGTGGTAAAAGAAAGAGAATACAAAGAAATATAATGCACATTTGATGGTAAAATTTCCAACAAAATTGTATCATGTGTTTATTCAAGACATACTACCTTCATTCTGAAAATACCTAAAGTTCTAATTTTGTCCTAATTAAGTTTAACTTCCTCAAGGTTTGACCAAATATATATAAAGATATACTAATATTACAATATCAAATACATATATTGCGTGGAATGTAATGAAACTAATTTGGTGTTGTAGATGTTAATATATGTTTCTGTACACTCAGTCAAACTTAATGAAGTTTGATTCATGTCATAACTCTTACCTTCTTACCTCTCATGTGAAAAGAGGAGATAAGAGGGACCGTGTTAAAATTGGCCATAACTTCAAGTAAGTTGGAACGGAGGGCGTACAATGTTTTCCATACATTCAATGATATATCAATCAATAGAAAATCTAGTCTCACAAATGTGTGAACCACTTAGCTAGCTAGGCTATTCTCAAGCCACAATGTTTGAAACTTTCTGAAACTTGGCAGTTTGCGTGGGGGCACGGTGCACTGATGCATCTTTTTTCCAGAAAACTACACAATCATAGTGAGAAGTGAAGCACGGGTTCAAGCTTATGTTCAAAAGGATTGTATAGAAGATATTGTACAATCTTAATGACTATTTAAGATTTTTTAAGATAGAATGTATGGTCTTTTGGAGTTTTTTTGTCTGTTGCATAACAAAGTAAATGAATTTTCCTACATGCATTTTTCTATTGGTATTACAAAGTAGAGAACACAACCAATGTCACAACTTCTTCATCATCTTACATTGCATGCCATCGACAAATAAGAGAAAAGCACATCTCCAGGTCTCAATTGTAAAGAGCATCCAAAACCATATCCAGGAACCAAACACAATCCCAGAAATCACAAAATAGCACATCCACTGGTCCTCCCCTTCATCATCTGTCTCATCCGGTAAAAAAGAACAAGCTATTACGAAGATGAATATTCCATCAGTGTTCCATGAACATGTAACGTAATTTAATAGAGCCAAGGTGGTTAAAGAAAGAGAATACAAAGAAACATAATGTACATTTGATGGTAAGATTTCCAGCAAAACAGTATCATGTGTTTATTTAATATACATACTACCTTCATTCTGAAAATACTTGAGGTTCTAACTTTTTCCTAGTTAAGTTAAAAAAATCAAGTTTGACCAAATATATATATAAATGTACTAATATTTACAACATCAAATATATATGTGTCTCTCTCTCTCTCTCTCTCTCTCTATATATATATATATATATATATATATATATATTTGCACATTACTTCTGTACAAATTGTGCAAATTTTCAAATGTATTTCATAATTTTTGGAGTTACAGAAGTTTAGTAAACTTCCAAATTACTACAGATTGTCCTGTTTTTGACAGATTTTGCTTTTCGCGTGTTGTTTGCTTATTTTGATGAATCTATGGCTAGTATCGGGGGGTATGAACCATAGAGAAGTTGGAATACAGTAGGTTTAACACCAAAATAAATAAAGAATGATTTCATTACAGTACCTTAAAGTGGTAGTTTGCTTTATTACACTAACGGATCTCACAAACTTTTTGTTAAGTTTTTGTGGATGAAGTGTTCGAAGAACGAGGAGTTACCGATGTGAGAAGAATAAAGAGGGGCAAGAGTTGAAGCTTGGGGATGCCCAAGGCACCCCAAGTAAATATTTCAAAGGATAATCAAGCATCTAAGCTTGGGGATGCCCCGGTTGGCATCCCATCTTTCTTCTTCAACAAATATCGGTATACCTCGTTTTTTTTGTTTTGTTCACATGATTTGTGTCCTTTGTGTTTTTCTTTCTCTTTAAGAACCATGCTAGTATGAGATATATCTTCATCGATTTATAGAATGATCCATGTGCTTCACTTATATCTTTTGAGTATGACCTTATAGAATGCTCTTTGCGCTTCACTTAAATATTTTGAGTATGGTTTTATAGAATGCTTCATGTGCTTCACTTATATATTTTGAGCTTGGATATCGGTTATTTTATATTAATTATAGAATGCTCCATGAACTTCACCTATATCTTTAGAGTATAAATAATACTATCATCTAAAGCAGGTTTGGAAGAGTGTCAACTTTAGGAACTAGTGATCCCGCTATTCCGAATGAGAAGAAATTTGCTTATGTAGAGAGTAGAAAAATCTCTATGCTTGTAGATCATGAAAAGAATGCTTTATGTGATGGTTATATTGTTGAATTCATTCATGATTCTGCTGAAAATTATTATGAGGGAGGAATATATGCTTGTAGAAGTTGCAATAATATCAAGTTTCCTCCCTATGTGCTTAAATTTTTGAAGTTATACTTGTTTTGCTTTCCTATGCTAGTTGATTCTTGTTCCTATAAATTATGTGCTCAAAAAATCCCTAGGCATGGGAAGTGGGTTAGATTTAGATGTGCTAGTCATATTCTTCATGATGCTCTCTTTATGTTTCAATTCTTATCTTTTATGTGAGCATCATTGAAATCATCATGCCTAGCTAAAAGGCATTAAAGAAAATCGCTTGTTGGGAGACAACCCAATATTTACCCTTACTGTTTTTGTGTGTTTACATGATTAAGCTACTGTAGTAATCATGTTTTATAGGTTTTGTTTCAATAAAGTGCCAAGTAAGGGGTTCCGGTCAGCCCCAGCAAAAGATATGGGCCTTATGGGCCAAGAGGGGAAACACACCAGCCACAAAGGGGCTGGTGCCCCCCCCCCCCC
>NW_025227362.1:6089-12845 GCF_018294505.1 Triticum aestivum | reverse complement strand
GGGAAGGAGGAAAGGAAAAAGGAATAGGATTCCCCCTCCCCCCTCTTCCCTTCCTACTCCGAATAGGAATAGGAAAGGGGGGGGGCGAATTGGGAGGGCGCCCCCTTGGCTGCCTCTCCTCCTCTCCAACCTCTGTATATGAAGGGGGGCACCGCTAGAACACACACCAACAATTGTTAGTCGTGTGTGGTGCCCCCTCCACGGTTTACGCCTCCGGTCATATTCTCGTAGTGCTTAGGCGAAGCCCTGCGTGGATCACTTCACCATCACCGTCATCACACCGTCGTGCTAATGGAACTCATCTACTCCCTCGACACTTTGGTGGATCAAGAGTTCGAGGGACGTAATTGAGCTGAACGTGTGCAGAACTCAGAGGTGCCGAGCTTGATTGGTCGGAACGAGAGGAAGTTCGACTACATCAACTGTGTTCTCAAATGGTCCCGCTTTCGGTCTACGAGGGTACGTGGACACACTCTCCCCCTCTCGTTGCTATGCATCTCCTAGATAGATATTGCTTGAGCGTACGATTTTTTTTGAAATTGCATGGTATGTTCCCCAACAACTACCGGAGGGGGGAATGGACCGACAAGCTGGACGTGCATATGTTGTCTTTGTGTCGAATATTATGTACGCAAGGAGTTACGTGGACTTGGAGTTGTAATTGGTGTGAATAAGTACGAATCGTGTAGGAGTCGGACACGTTATATCCTAGATTTCTTATATATCGAGGGGCAGCACAGACCGCACGTTATAACCCATGACAACTTGATAGCACTAGGTATGCAGGGGAGCCGGCGAATTATGCTGGCGCCCGGGCGGCCGATGTTACGGTATCTTGGGGAGGAGCGCCCATAGTCATTGCCTCAGGGATGTAGCCATATTGATGAACATCGTCAACAAATATAGTACCTTGATGTGTCATCTATGATCTTACAATAGTGTTTTATTCTAACAACGTATGCGCTGTCATCGATTTGGGGAAGCTAACTCCAATAGCAACCTGTCATCCAGTTGCTCTTCCTCATGCCACTGCCTAAAGGTACGAGAAATTCAATACTTATTCTTATGGGTCGTGGCAGAGGAAAACAGTGGCCCTGCAGGGTCATGGAACTGCTCGTGCTGCTCCGACAAAGAAGTAAATAGCATAAAACTACTACTTTACAGACTAGGTTTTTAAAAAACTATTGGTTTTTAATTTTTCTCAAAAAACTACCTAACAGGCGGTAGGCTGTTGCAAAAAACCCCAAATGACCGTTGTTTAAAAATCAAACATATTTATGACAGGTCGGGCCCACACCTAAACCAACCGTTTGTTTGACCGTTTGTTTGATCGTTAACTGACACGTGGGTACCACATGTCTGTGTTTCTTCATCATAATCTAATAATTTTAAAAAAGTAATCAGCCCCTGTAAATATTTTAGAAAATCATTCAGGTCCCTGCAAACAAATTAAAAAGGCAATCGGATCCTTCCCGTGGCTGTGCTCCAGATCGAGAGGAGCGGGCGCCCGCAGCCATGCTCGCCGGCAATCAGCTGTCGTGTGGAGCTCTTGCCGGCGGACAGTTCGTGGGTCAAGGAAGGAACGGCTCAGCGAGGTTGCAGGCCAGGTCACAGGCCAAGGGGAAGGGCGCGTAAGCGGGGCTTCTCTAGGCGGGCGAGGGTCCAGGCGGAGCTCCTTGCCGGCCACCGCCTCCTCTAGCCGGCGAGCCGCGCCGGCAACCGCCGTGAGCTCCCCGTCACGCGGCCTCTCTCCCTTCCCTCTTCCTCGCACTGGCTCGATGTGGGTGGAGCAGCTCGACCAGCTCCATCCAATGGAACCAGTTGAAGGTGGTGGCGGCGTGGCCGGCCTCGACGCGGAGGCAGGGTCGATGTTCTCGTTCTAGCGGCTCTGCTTGGTGGTGGTGGCGGCATGGCCGGCCTCAGTGCGAAAGGAGGCGACGAACATGGCTTCGCTCAGTGGCGTGGGCCGGCATGGTCTCTGGTGTGCTTTGGCGTAGGGAGAGAGAGGAGAAGAAAATGGGGAGAGACACTGACAGGCGGGCCTCATATGTTAGTTAACGGTGAAACAAACAGATTGTTTACATGCGGGCCCGACCTATCATAAACAGGTTTAATTTTTAAACGACATTCATTTGAGGGTTTTTGAAACAGCCAACCGCATGTTTGGTAGTTTTTTGAAAAAAATTAAAAATCGGTAGATTTTTGCAGCCCTATCCTGTAAAATAGTAGTTTTATAGTATTATTTACTCGCGACAAGGCCCTCCAGAAAGAAGAACATGCTGTGGTGCACAGCGGGAGTTGCTTCACTTCATAACTGCACATCCGGTATATGCCATTCTTCTCTACTGATTCAGATATATCCTTCATATATGCTTCAGATACTAAATGTTAACACTGCAGGAAACTCTGAACAAGGGAGGAAGCATTTCTCTAGCAAGACAGCCATTGCAATGGGAGGGGAACGTTTGGTTCCCGGGAACATATGTACCTTATATAGAAAAAGAAATTAGCAATTCAAAAAAAAGTCAAAAATTTCTGAAAATATTTTTAAAATAAACTTGACCTTCCATTGTACTACTGAGAAAAGTTTCAAAAAAAAAATTCCTTTTTGACTTCTTTTAGAAAAGACAAATTTTCGGTCAAAATAGCATGAATAGTGACTTATAATAGCAAATAATTTTTGTCTTTTTCGCTGTGAAGTCAACGTTGGTTTCTTTTTTGTGAAAATTTATATACTAGTGCGCAAGTAAGTCAAGTTTAATCTAAAAATATTTTTAAACTATTTTGACTTTTTGTTTAATTATTTTAAACAAAATCCCCATATAGGATGTATATACATGCGAGAGCCAAAGAGTATTTCCCCATTACAATGCTCCAAGTATGTGATGGCTCTCACCACTGTTGCTTTCGTGGGCACCATGGCGTGCTACTTTCGCCGCAAGGGCGCGCTCTCTCCGCGTTCCCGGATGCACTCTTTCGACAAGTACGTGAGCTGGAGCAGCAGGTCAAACCTCGTTAGCCACCGATCTTCTCCTCTGGCCCAACTGAAACACAAACCAGGGCTCAGTGTCATCAAAGGCAAGGAGAACATCTTTTATCATTTCTCTGAATTGCTTCTCTGTTAATAAGTCTGAACTATGAACTTTTTTCAAAAAAGTCTGAAGTCTGAAAAAGAGAACATCCATGATCCATCACCATTGATTGGCATCTGCATCTTCTACCTCCATGAACGAACAGATCGAGCTGCTGTCGAGGCTGAACCACTGCCACGTGGTGCCATTGCTGGGGTACTGCTCGGAGCGGCAGGGGCGGCAGCTGGAGCGGCTGCTGGTGTTCGAGTGCATGACCAACGGCAACCTGCGGGAGTGCCTGGACGACCTCAACAGGAAGCCCATGGACTGGGCGACGCGCGTCGGCGTGGCGCTGGGCGCGGCGAGGGGCCTCGAGTACCTCCACGAGGCGGCGGCGCCGCGCATCCTCCACCGGGACATCAAGTCCACCAACATCCTGCTCGACGACCGGTTCAGGGCCAGGATCACGGACCTGGGCATGGCCAAGTGCCTGATGAACGACGGCGTGGCGAGCTGCTCCAGCTCGCCGGCGCGCATGCTGGGCACCTTCGGGTACTTCGCCCCCGAGTACGCCATCGTCGGCAAGGCGTCGCTCAAGTCGGACGTGTTCAGCTTCGGCGTGGTGGTGCTGGAGCTCATCACGGGCCGGCAGCCGGTGCACAAGAGGGGCGGCGCCGGCGCCAGCGGCGCGGGCACGGACGAGAGCTTGGTGATGTGGGCGACGTCGCGGCTGCGGGACAGCAGGCTGGTGGTCGCGGAGCTGCCGGACCCGGCGCTGAAGGGCGCGTTCCGGCCCGAGGAGATGCAGATCATGGCCCACCTGGCCAGGGAGTGCCTGCAGTGGGACCCCGAGGCCAGGCCCACCATGACCGAAGTCGTCCAGATCCTCTCCACCATCGCGCCCCTCGCCGACAAGCGCCGTCGCAACCACCTGCCCGCCGCCGCCGGCGCCTTCGCCCCGGGCTTCCACGCCGAGAGGCCGCGGGAATGCTCAGTGTGGCAGGACGACGAAGACTACGGCCATCGCCGCGATCACCTGCACGGAGGGAACGGCAGCAATGCCAAGGGCGCCGTCTTGTCTGGAGAGGTCACGGTTAACGTCGGGATGCCAGTGACGATGATGACGACGATGGGGCGGAGCTGGCGGTCGGCGGAGCAGGAGGAGGTGGACCTGACGGAGCCGCGGCTGGAGACGTTCACGGAGCCGACGACGACAGCCAGCCCCTTCAGGTGAACGTGAGATGAATCGAATACGTCGTAGAAGAGATTGATAGAATAGTCAAGTAGAGCCAGAGAAGAAAAATGTGAGTGAGATGCATTGTACAGGCAAAAACGTAATCAAATCAATTTGAGAAGAAAAATGTGAGTGACATGCATTGCGACCAAATTTACCAAACGATTCGATGCTATTACATTGGTATAACATTGTACATTCGCCAACAAAAATGGAAGAGGTACAGCATTGCAGATAAAACCGCTAATGTCACAACTTTTTCATAATTTTACATTGCATGCCATCAACAAAGGAAAGAAAACCACATCTCCAGGATTTAACTGTAAAGAGCATCCCAAACCACAACCAGAGACCAGACACAATCCCAGCAATCACACAGTAGTACATCCAGTGGTCCTCCTGTTCACCATTTCTCTCATCCGGTGCAAGCGAAGTATTCGTACATGAAATGTTTAGAGGAAATCCACAGAGCCCAGAATTGTTGGAGTAAATTGATGGGTCAGTCAGGGTCTGAATCTGATTCCCGGTGGGTATCTTGCCCGACAAAAGATTGTTCGAGACATTTAACGTGTTGAGCCCTGATAATCGTGTGATGCTTTGAGGAATGTTTCCAAAAAGTTGATTAGATGATAGATCAAGGATCTCAAGAAAAGAGAGGCTACCAATGCCTTGGGGAATGCGGCACGACAGATGGTTTCTTGATAGGTTTATGAACAGATGGCCTTGAAGGTTGGTTAACTCTTCGGGGATGCATTGTGATAGCAAATTGTCTGATAAATCAATGCCGGCTAATAACCGGATTGCTCTTCGGAATTTCTGCACCTTGCCCTTCCATATTATGTCGATTCTATCATTGTACTTCCAGTCGCTGAGCAGTCCCGTAGTCGATGGATCTTGTGGATGCTTCATGGAAGTCAAGTTGTCGAAGGATACCGGAATGGAGCCAGTCAAGCTATTGTTTGCCATGTCAAGCAGCTGAAGTTGCGAAAGCCGTGATAATTCCGGAGGAATTTCTCCAGTAAAATTGTTTGATCTGAGGCTAAGGATTCTCAATAATGGGATCTGACTCCCAATCCATGGAGGGATAACACCAAAGAACATGTTGTTCCCGATGTCCAGGGTGGATAGCGAGTTGCAACCCTCTAGAACCGGCGGGAAGGCACCACCGAAGCCATTTCTGGCGAGGTAAAGAGACCTAAGAGAGCAGTTGTGGTTTGCCACAGGTGCCGGGATTTTACTTGAAAAGTAATTGTTGGATAGATCCATGAACAGCAGAGCCTCTAGGCTCCACCAGCAGTCTGGGAGCTTCCCGGTGAGCCGGTTGTTGGATAGGTCCATGAATAACAGAACCTGGAAGTTGCACCAGCAGTCTGGGAGGTCCCCGGTGAGCCTGTTGTTCGACAAATCTAGTACCGTGATGGAGATGAGCCTGCAGAGCTGGTGTGGGATGTTGCCGACGAGGTTGTTATTGTGGAGACGAAGGTCGTTGAGGCCGCGCATGTCATTGAGCTGCGGCGGAATGGAGCTGTTGAATCTATTGCTGCTGATGTCGAGGGCGACCAGCCAGGTACAACCCAATAAAAGTGGGACGTCTCCAACAAAGGCATTTCTGGCGAGGTATAGTGTAAAGAGAGAGCAATTATGGTTTGCCTTAGCCGCAGGGATTTCACCTGAGAAGGAGTTGTTTGACAGATTCATGGACTGCAGGTTCCACCAACAGTCCGGGAGCTCCCCGGTGAGCCGATTGTTTCTCAGGTGTATGACCAGGAGATTCTGGAGATTGCACAAGCAGTTCTGGAGCCCTCCGCTGAGCTGGTTGTTTGACATATGCAGATACTTCATGGAGAAGAGGCTGCAGAGTTGGCGTGGAATGGCGCCGACGAGGCTATTGTTGTCGAGCCTGAGGGAGAGGAGGTTGGGCATGTCACCGAGCTGCGGCGGGATGGAGCCGTTGAAGCCGTTATTGCTGAGGTCGAGTGATTCGAGGGAGCGCAGACGCGAGATGCTGGCCGGTATGGCGCCGCCAAGGTGGTTGATGCTAAGGTCCAGATAGGCGAGCGCCGGGAACGCCACTGTGTCGAGCGTATCGAGCCCGCCCGATAGACCGAGTCTATATAGTCTTAGTTCCACCACGGCGCTTTTGTTGTCGCAGTGCACCCGATGCCAGTCACATACGGGTGTGGCCCGGGTCCAGCTGGAGAGCGCGGCTGCGTCGATGAGGCTTGCCTTCCATGCCAGAAGGGCATCGGCCTCTGAGGGCAGCACCGCAACAGTCGTTGCCGGGATGGCGGCTGCCAGCAAGAAGAGTGCGGCCGCGCCGGCGAGGTGAGCTAGTCTTGTCATGTCCCCGGACGGACCTGGAGAGAGATGCTTGTGTGTAGGGAAAAGTCAAGACCGCGGGAGATCACACACTGGACCGCACAATATACTTATAATGAATATGCATTGGCA
>NW_025227362.1:0-4313 GCF_018294505.1 Triticum aestivum | reverse complement strand
CATATCCAAAGATCCTGTGAAGCCACCGCTTCTAATATGACAGTGCACTTCTTGACATGCCCCTTGTACTGGCCCTGCCAAGCAAATGGACAATTCTTCCATTCCCAGTACATACAATCTATGCTGTCAAGCATGCCTAGAAAGCCTCTAGCTGCGTTGGTCGCCAACAATCTCTCTGTATCAGCGGCAGTTGCCTGCCTCAAGTACTCCGGGCCAAACACCTCGATCAAAGCCTGGCAGAACTTGCACATTGACATGAGACATGTTGTCTCACTCATACGCACATACTCATCCACTAGATCGCCTGAAATTCCATGTGCAAGCATGCGGATGGCCGCGGTGCATTTCTGGTAAGAGGAGAATCCAAGCTTGCCAAGGGCATCCATCTTGCACCCGAAGTATGGGTCATGAGCAACCACTCCCTCTCGGATATGATTGAACTACTGCCTCGCCATTCGAAAATAGCGACGGAATTTATCCGGCTTGAAGAGCGGGGTGTTGGAAAAGTAATCGGCATAGAGCAGGGCGTGACCTCTCTCCCTGTTGCGGTTCAGATTGGGGGCACGACCAGGGACTGACCCCCTGTACCGAGGAAGCTACTATTGAATGTGGTCGTGAACGACCAGTGCAGTCATCACAAGATCTTCATCATCCGACGACAAATCGTCCGATGAACAAATGAAGTGATGGAAGAAAAACTGATCTCCACTGTCCATACCTTTGTGGGCAAAATGTCGAACACCTTGCGGTCGTGGTGGCAAAGAGGCCGCGATGATCACCTCGGCGCAGCAGGGGTGGTTGCCGACCGGCTACTGGCCGCTCTGGAGCTCTCGTCGGAAACTGCCACGGCCGCCGTGGTACGTCGCCGGCGGTCGTATCCCCTCTGCCACCGGCAAAGATGGCGACGGCCAAACCTCCTCCGATCGACAGCCAAAACTATGACGAAAGCTCGGGCGTGTTGGCGGCCATGTCGAGACGTTGTTTGGTATGGACGGTCGTGGCCTGCGCAGTAAGGAGGTGGCCGGAGAATAGTGGCGGCGCCGGCGGGGGGCGGGGCGAGGAGAGGGGGTGGAGGCGTTGGAAGCGAAGGGACTGCTAGTGTCCCCGACAGGCGGGCCATGGGAGGACAAGGGCGTGCGGCGAGCCCGTCCGTGCGATGTCCGTTTGACCCCAAACTCGACGCAAGTTTGGGCCGGGGATGGATCGAAAACGGACGGAATCCGGACATTTGTCCGTTTGGAGCCGCGCTATTCGTCCGTTCTACCCCAAACGGACGCACCCGGACAAGATGGGGTCGCGCGATGGAGTTGGCGTGACTGCTGACTTGCTGACTGTGTTTTGGAACTGTTCTTTTGATGATTTAGTGCTGCATAATGCTTATTCCAATGAATAAGACGGGCACACTTCTCAAAATCAGACTTTGACCATAAATTATATGAATAATATATATTGTTGTGACTTAAAAAGTAATTTTTATTACCACATATAATCCACATTTAGTTGGTCTAATTTATGATCAAACATGAATCCATTGAAACGGGGGAGTATAAAATAGCCATCGAAGTTTAGAGGGATGTTTGTTTTTTATCCTCCTAAAAGCGTCAAAATAGATAATGGAGCTACTTGGACAAACGGTGCTATATATCACAATCCCAGGTTTTGGCCTGCCCTTGGCTTCGATAATTTCTCTAGATACCACTCGACCGGATTAACTTACCAGCTGGAATGGAGCCAGAACTATAAGACTAAAAATCATAGGATAGATAGATACATACAGTACTACATATTGGAAGATCTAGGATCCATTTCAATTGCGTTGTGTCATCCAGCCAACCAACCCGTGCCAAATTTTGGTGGAGAAAAGGACCTGCAAGGCTCCAACGCCTCGTCAAACATTTGGTTGTGTAAACAGGATGAGGTAACCAAGCTTGGGAGAGCCAAATAATTGGATCTCAGTCAAACAGAACTATCACTTTCATCAACGCCAAAATATTTTGTCAGGCACTTTGAGGCTCTGATCCAAACTTGGCCCGAGATAGTTAATTCAAAATCTGATTTACGAGACACTATCAAAGATCAAGTTTTTTATCTAGTCTTTGATGTTTGTATATCTATTACTACCTTCGTCCTGGTTTATTAGCCCCCCTCGTGTTTAGGGTCATATTTTGACCATAAGTTTAACTAATAAAATATCAGTTATACATAGGAAAATTAGTATTACCGGAAACTATGTTCAAATACGGATTCATTGATATCGTTTTTTGTAACATGCATTAATATATTTTTATTAAAATCTATGATCAAAATCAGGCATAAAATACAAAGGGGTCAATAAACCAGCACGAAATTAGTATTACTCTTCTATGATTTGAAAGATGCAAACTAATCTAATGCTAAAATTAAACTAACCATAATTTGATTGCTCATTCATGCGGCCGGCCGGCCGGCCAGAATGCACGGTAGATCAAAACGAGGCACCTACATATCCCCTTCCCTTAGCGGCAGGCGCGAACGCAGAAGCATGTTGGAAAGAATAATGCTACACGTACAAAAAAATACATGCTTTTACATAAAGGTGGATTTTGATTGGAGATTAACAGAGAGAATGGGACCATCTTCATAAAAATCAGGGGGAAGGGGGGAGGTTAGTTAATTTAAAAAGATTCTAGTCAGTGTGTAAAAGCATAAAAACCTTTGTATGTTTTGCATTATTGATGTTGGAAACGAAGCGATTAGAGGAGGTATGTATATATGTACACATCTATTTTTAATTTGTTATCCAATATATTTTTCAGTCTGGGTAGAAAAAGTTTGTTATCCCAAACATGGAGCACTAAGCAGGAAGACACCACGGCAACTGCCGTCGCCGGCATGGTGGCTGCCAGTAGCAGGAAGAGCGCGGCAGTGCCGGCGAGATGCACTTGGGTTGGTTTCCTCATGTTCGCGACCCTGCCCGCAGAAGATCGTGCACACACACATATATATGGATGGATCGGCCGGCGGCAAATGGCGAGCGCGTCCATTTCCTGCGGCAGAAAATCATACTCCATGTGGTCTGCACCGTACCTGAGTTATTTACAGCAGTGTCCTGGCCCTCGTCATCTGTGTGCATACCGCCGGCCGGCAGACACCGTGACGAATAGCGCCGGCGAAGAGCACCAATCAAGCAACGCACACACATACACCGGGTCCAATAATGTCCAATCAAATGAATGTTTAGAAAGCATAGTCTGAGACTAAATACGTTGTGCTCAACTTCTTTAACAACCTAGTCTCAAACAAACTTAAAGGGTAGTTTGATACGAAAGGAAATATAAAATATGGTTACAGAACTATTTAACCACATTTCGATGTTGTCCATATCTACTCGAACAGTATCCAACTGATGATTTTAAGGTGCACCTAAACTGATATGGACCGTTAATTGAACATAACATAACGGTTGTTAGAAGTAGTGTATATCACCTTACGAGGTAGGTATGAAATTACGTCAAAGACAGCCTGCAAGATGCTCGGCTCCGATCCGGCCGGCCCGTTCATGCTGAATCCAAGTTTTTTTTAGTGACAACACAATTCTGTATAGTTGATAAACCAATTTGAAATTGCTTACCGTCTTATGGTGAATCCAAGTGTCATAAGCTTATCTCTGGTGGCTCTTCGGTAAAGTTTAAGGATATTTGGTCTGCCCGTATCCCTCTTAAGATTAAAATATTCTTATTGCAAGCTGTGCGTCGTAAGCTGCCGGCGGCCGATCAAATTAAGAAAAGGAATGGGCCGGGCACTGATAGGTGCGTTCTTTGTGGGGCTCTTGAGAATACTGACCATATTTTCTTCCATTGCTCCTTAGCTAAACTCATGTGGTGTTGCATCAGACTTTGGCTTCATGTCATATGGGCTCCTTCCTCCTTTGAGGACCTTAGGCGATATTCCAATTCCTTATCTGGGCAGTCCAAGCGGGTCTTCTTAGTTGGTTGGGCTGCGATCGGGTGGTCTTTGTGGACTATTAGGAACAAGTTCACGATTGAACGCATTTTTCCGGCTAACCCTGTCAGCTGCTTATTTAAAGCCAATGTCTTTTTGCAGCAGTGGAGATTATTGACTAAGGAAGGGGACCTTCAGGCCTTCGACGACATGTCATCCAAAATGAAATCTACAGCGTCATTCCTTCTGCGGCGTACTCCGAGGGCGGCTCCCTAAGTTTACCCCGATACTTTTTGGTGAAGTGCTGGTCTGTGTGCCATGTTAGGCTGAATGCCTTGTAATGCTTCTTATGATCTATGGCTGTTGAACTCGTTCTGGGTGTTGGTTCTGTT